>NC_050573.1:218027035-218327035 GCF_011100635.1 Trichosurus vulpecula | reverse complement strand
CTACACATGCATAACCTTTATCAAATTGCTTGCCTTTTCTGTCTTTTCAATGATGGGGGAGGGGAAGTAGGATGAGAGAGAATTTGGAACTCAAAAAATTGCAAAAAAAAAGGTTAAAAATTGTTTTTACGTATAATTGGAAAAATGAAATATTTTAAAAACAGGTAAAGAAAAAGAAGTATTCAGCAAGTCAGATTTTCCTTTTAGGGATACTAATTTGTCAGCTATTTGGAGGATAGATTGGAGAAGGGAAAGACTGCATTCAGGAAGGATTATTAAGAGTCAATTTCAATGGCCCAGGTGAAAGATGATGATTTCCTGTATTAGGCTTGTTGAAGCATCATCAGAGAGAAGAAGACAGATGGTAAGTACATTAAGGCTATGAAGTTGGCAAGAATTGAAAGGGAAAATTGATAATTGAGGCTGACATAAAGATTGTAAATCTGAGCAATGAGAAGAATGAGGATGCCCTCAAGAGAAATAGAGAAATTAGTAGGAGGCATGGTCTTACGGAGAAAGAAAATGTGTTCCATTTAGGACATGCTATGTACAAGAGAGGGAGAGGGAGAGGAAGAGGGAGAGGGAGAGGGGGAGAGAGAGAGAGAGAGAGAGAGAGAGAGAGAGAGAGAGCGAGAGAGAGAGAGAGCGCGAGAGACAGAGAAACAAAGGTATAGAGAGAGTAAGGGCAAGTTTATGGAAGATATATTGGAACATTGGTAGGCAATAAGAAAGGACCCAGTTGGATAGGTTGGGCATTAAGGGCAGATGGAGTGGATTAGGTAGATTCAGGGGCCAAAATTCTAGAACAGATGGGATGGGAATGGATCAAAGTCTTACGCTGATATTTTTAATAAGGGCGTTCTTTGAGACTTGAGCAAAGTGGAAAGACATTGGAAATGGTCCTGAGGGAATTTGAAGAATGTAATTGTGGGGGAGGAAGAGCTCATGATAATGGCTTCATTTTGTTTTTTCTTTTCAATGATAGGTAATCTTCTATGAGGGAGAAGAAATAGTTTGGGTAGCTTTTAAGGTAAGTATTTGAATCATTTTCTGTGGACTGTGTAGTGAAAAATAGGTCAGAGATGAAAAGAAATATAGGAACACAGAAATGAGGGTACAGTTGTAATTGGATAGCATAAATTTGTAATGGGCCCATTCAGTGTGGTTTTATGAGTTTCTCCAGTGATACTGAGCAACTCTTTAGCAAGAGGAGAGAAGCTGGTTAGTAGGAACAATGTAGGGTTGAAGAGAGAGAAGATTAAGAGAGATAGTGATGAGAGGAAACAGAACAATAGACCAAGTGATTCAAGGGCTTAGAATAGTGAAAATTTCAACTTATTATGTAAAAGGTTGAGATTCTGAAGGGAGAAATGTGAGACCAAATAGGTTTTATGATATAAAAACAGGGATTGTTAGAGTGGCTAAGGATGCAGTGGGGTCAGAGAATGCACATAGGTCAAGTAAGGCTTAGAGAGAACTTGATGGAAGGAGGTTATGGTCATAAAGGAGAATTTTAGAGTTATATACTGTGGAGATGGAATACATGGGAGATAATAACCTTACCAAGGATATGATTATCCTTATTATGAGTGGGGTGAAATGGTGTTGTAGATAATTAGTGGCTGAAGAGGATTAAAAAAAACTCTGCTGGGAAACAAGTGTATTTAAGGATGCATCGACATGAAAGTCTATCTCCTCTAGAATAAGGTCAGAGTTGATTTCTTCTTCCTGGGAACCTTCTGAGTGGATCTGACTTGAGGCCGGAGGGAGGTTTGTGGCCTCCAGGAGTTTAATCTTTCTGGGGAAAAGCAACATGGACAAATCTAAAGAAAACAGTGTTTCAGGACCTAGCAGCAAGACAACCATTCCACTTGGGGAAGGTCCAAAACGTGTGCCTGTGACTCAGCTGATTTCTTCTCAGAATCAGTTACCTGCAAGTAGTGGACAAGCTCAGCGAGTCTTATGTTCTTCAAATACTCTTCTAGTTTCTTCCCAAACAATGTCTCTAGTCATAAAGCAATTCAGACTCAACAGCCACAGAAGTCACAACCAGCACCTGTAATTCATCCTGCCTCAAGACCACCACATAGTACTTTAAACACTGAGCAATCTCAGACACCAGTGTCTGCAAGCACTCCTGGAAAGGGAGAGCCACCAAGGCAGATAAACGAGGAAACCAAAAAAAGGCAGTGGGCATTGGATGACTTTGAAATTTGTCGCCCTTTGGGAAAAGGAAAGTTTGGAAATGTTTACTTGGCACGAGAGAAGCAAAGCAAGTTTATCCTGGCACTTAAAGTGCTTTTTAAGGCCCAACTGGAGAAAGCAGGAGTTGAACATCAGTTGAGGCGAGAAGTAGAAATACAGTCTCATCTTAGACATCCTAATATTCTGAGATTATATGGTTATTTTCATGATGCCACAAGAGTTTACCTAATTCTAGAATATGCACCTCGTGGAGAAGTCTATAGAGAGCTTCAAAAGCTTTCAAAGTTTGATGAACAAAGCACAGCTACTTATGTCACAGAGCTGGCAGATGCTTTATCATATTGCCACTCAAAAAAGGTGATTCATCGAGATATTAAGCCAGAGAATTTACTACTTGGATCAGACGGAGAGCTGAAGATTGCAGATTTTGGTTGGTCAGTTCATGCTCCATCATCTAGGAGGACAACTCTTTGTGGCACACTTGACTATCTACCTCCTGAGATGATTGAAGGCAGGATGCATGATGAAAAGGTAGATCTTCGGAGTCTTGGAGTTCTGTGCTATGAATTTCTAGTTGGAAAACCTCCCTTTGAAGCAGAAACATATCAAGAAACCTACAGAAGCATTTCAAAGGTTGAATATAAATTCCCTGACTTTGTAACAGAAGGGGCTAGAGATCTCATTTCAAGACTTCTGAAGCATAATCCTTACCAAAGGCTGACACTAAAGGAACTCCTTGAACATCCTTGGATCATAGCGAATTCTTCAAAATCACCAAGCAGCCAAAAAAGCAAAGAATCAAACAGTGCAAAATCTTAAGATTCTTGCCTTTTAGGAAATTTGAGCCAAGGTTACTGCGTTACCATACAAGAAATGCTACTGAAGTGGGATGTAGTTTTGGGAAATTGCCTTCGGTCTGGGCTGTTGAAGGGGGAAAAAATTAACTTGAATGGTCAATACCTTAACTTGCACTAGTTGTAATCTTCAGTTCTGTGAGTTAAGTGAGAAAACTCAACTACACTTAAATATCATTCTGAAGTAAGACAGTTGAAGGAATAAAAGCAAACACGAAGTTGCTTATTGGCTCAGTCCTCTGAGGCAGGTTGACACAGGAGCTTCCAAAGAACCAATGTTAAGGTGCCCCAGACATAATGTTGAAATTGCTGAGAAAGTTGGACTACAGTTGTCCTCATCTTGGTGTCTTTTTAAGGACAGTGCAATAACTTTCCAATAACCCTTAAGTGTTGTCTTTTTTTTTTTAATTTATTGGGCAGATGAGGCTTTTGTCATGTGGTCTGAATCTGAACAAAACTGGTAAATCCCTATGAACACTGATTTCCTTTTCTATACTGTTTGAATGTTGACTGTCCTATGAATTTATTAAATAAAGACTTGCTTAAAAGTAAAAAAAAAAGAATAAGGTCAGAGTTTGGGGGGAGAGAAAAACCGTAAGTCTAGTCTTGAGTTTTTTGAGAAAGGCAACAAATACATAACAACTACCAGGATCTGTGTTCAAAATATCTGGATGGAATTAGCCTCAAGGTAAGAGTTCAGTAAGTGAAAAGTGGTAGGCAAAAGGCATAAAAAAGAGCAATAAGAAGTACGAAATATGCCTATTCTTTCTTCTGGTTCCGTTCATCAGAATATGAGAGGTGGACATGAGAGAAACTATGACCAGTCCTGGAAAGGCTGGTCAAATATGCAATATCTACAAGGGAGCATCAGGTTTTTGTAATTGAAAGAAGATAGAAGGAACATGAGAAAAAGAGGTATAATAAGGACAGGTTTTTAAACAGATTAGGTGTGATTATCTTCACCACAGTTTTTCTTCTTATATTCACTATGCAAGAACTGCAAGGTGAGATTACCAAGTGTTGCATGAAATGATTTTTATTAGTGTTTTTGGAAGCATGAGAAAACCTCCATTAATAATTCTTCTCTAAGAGGATCCATGAAATATCCTTCCACTTAATTATAATTTCCTTTTTTTATCTTTTGGTATCATGTGTCACAAGAAAATCATTGATATGGTTTAATTCTTCTAAGACTATGTTAATTAGCCAATTGTTTGACAAAGATCTCATATTTAGAGTACTAAAAGTTAATTTTATATTTATAGATGTCAAAAACTGTAATTATTAGTAGTAATCTTTGACTCTTCACCATCCTGCCACAATAAGTGGAAAAGAAGAAAGCCTGGGAAGGACTGAGGAACATTTTATTCTCAACTTGTTTTATACCTATATTCTCATGACCAAAGGACATTATTTTGTGGCAGTTTACAGTTAAAAAGCTTTTCAGAGGTAATGTACAGTGGCGTGGTCCTCAGAAAACAGGCTCAGTTTTACCCCAGAACCATATACAAAGTTTTCCAAAATGGTCAACCCTGTGTGGCTAAATGCTCAGCTGAAATAGAATTTGAGACCTTATAGTCACCTCTATACCACAATGATATATCCAACAAGGACTTTGTGAAGGAATCCTAATCCTGAGTCTTAAAAAAGTATTTTCCTCTTTGTTGTCTCATTTAAATGAATTCATTTTTTATCTTAATCATGCTGAGTTCTAATTTCACATAAATACTCTTTCAGAAAGGATCAATCTTTCCTTAGTGTGATATTTTGCTTTACTTATGAGCATTATGCTTCATCTTAGGTCCTCTAAAACTATGGCTTGTCATTACAATGATCGGAATTCTAAAGTCTTATATGTTATTTTACTTATAATGTTATTTTCATTTTATACATGCCGGTATATAGCCAACATACCCTACAAGTTTCCAGTTCTTCATTAGTATGAATGAGAGTGGAAACAAACATTTATTAAGCACCTACTGTGCTCTAGGAACTGTGCTAAGCATTTTACAAAGATTATCTCATTTATTCTTCATATTACAAATATTATCCCATTTGTTACTCATATTATAAATATTATATATAATACTTATATATTATATATAATTATATCATATATAATGTATTATATAAAAATATTATAGATTTTATCACATTTATTACTCATATTATAAATATTATCCCACTTATTCCTTTCCCTATGAGGAAGGTGCTATTATTATTCCCAGTTTACACTTGAGGAAACAGATTAAATGACTTGTTCAGAGTCCCATATTAATTAATATATTAGGGCACATTTGAATTCAGAACTTCCTGATCACAAGCTTACCATTCTGTGAACTGTATAGCCTAGCTATGAAACGAGCAGATATAAATTGTCATTGCTTTATACATTGAAAGTTTTTCCTGTTTAAAAAAGTGTTAGACTTGACCAGGTTATGCCTGGTTCTATAGGACAAAACTAGGAATAATAGGTTGTAGGAAGGCAAATTTAGGGTTGGTATTGCTGGGGCAAAGGGTATGTACATTTTTACAGCCTTTTGGACATAGTTCCAAGTTGCTCTCCAGAATGGTTGGATCAGTTCACAACTCCACCAAAAATGCATAAGTGTTCCAATTTTCCCACATCTTCCCCAGCATTTATAATTTTCCTGTTTTGTCATGTTAGCCAATTGGACAGGTGTGATGTGATACCTCAAAGTTGTTTTAATTTTGATTTCTCTAATCAATAGTCATAAATAGCATTTTTTTCATATGACTATAGTTTGATATCTGGTATGGCTAGGTTACCTTCCCTAGCATTTCTTTTCATTGTTTCCCTTGATATTGTGGACCTTTTGTTCTTCCAGGTCAATTTTGTTATTAATTTTTCTAGCTCTATAAAGTAATTTTTGGTAGTTTGATTGGTATGGCACTAAATAAGTAAAATAATTTAGGTAAAATTGTCATTTTTATTATATTAGCTTGACTTAACCATGAGCAACTGATATTTTTCCAATTATTTAGATCTGAATTTCTTTGTGTGAAAAATGTTTTGTAATTGTCTTCATATAGTTCCTGGGTTTGTTTTGGCAGGTAGACTGCCAAATATTTTATAATGTTTACAGTAACCTTAAATGGAATTTCTCTTTCTGTCTCTTGCTGTTGGGCTTTGTTAGTAATATATATGAATGCCAAGGATTTATATAGGTTTATTTTATATCCTTCAACTTTGCTACTTATTATTTCAAGTAGTTTTTTACTTGATTCTCTAAGTAAATCATCATGTTATCTGCAAAGGGTGATAACTTAGTTTCTTCTTTGCCTATTCTAATTCCTTCAATTTTTTTTTCTTCTCTTATTGCTAATGCTAACGTTTCTAGTACCAAATTGAATAACAGGGGTGATAATGGACACCTTGTTTTACCCCTCATCTTATTGGAAATGCATCTAGCTTATTCCCATTACATATAATACTTACTGATGGTTTTAGGTAGATGTTATTTATAATTTTGAGGAAGGTTCCATATATTCCTATGCTTTCTAGTTTTTTTTCAATAGGAATGATCATACGGATCATATGGAATAGCAGAAATCATATAGTTTCTGCTAGCTTTGTTGTTAATATGATCAATTATGCTGATTGTTTTCTTAATATTGAACCAGCCTTGCATTCCTGGAATAAATCCTACCTTGTCATAGTGTATTATTCTCATGATAAGTTGCTGTGATCTTTTTGCTAATATTTTATCTAAAATTTTTAAATCTATATTCATTAGAGAGATTGGTCTATAATTTTCTTTTCTATTTTGACTTTTCTTGGTTTAGGTATCAGTATGATATCTGTGTCATAAAAACAATTTGGTAGGACTCCTTCATCATCTATTTTCCCAAATAGTCTATATAGTATTAGAAGTAATTGTTCTTTAAATGTTTGATAGAATTCACTTGTAAATCCATCTGGCCCTGGAGATTTCCTGGGCAATTTTTTGATGTCTTATTATCTTTTGGGGGTGAAGGGGGTTATTAAGTATTTTATTTCCTCTTCTGTTAATCTGATTAATTTACATTTTTGCAAATATTCATCTATTTCACTGATTGTCAAATTTATGGGCATACAATTGGGCAAAATGGTTCCTAATTATTGTTTTAATTTTCTCTTCTTAAATTGTGAATTTGCGCTTTCATTTTTAATACTGGCAATTTGATTTTCTTCTTTCTTTTTTAATCAAATTAACCAAAGGTTTATATATTTTATTCTTTCCTTCATAAAACCGCTCTTAGTTTTATTTATTAGTTCAATAGTTTTCTTAATTTCAATTTTATTAAACTCTCTTTTGTTTTAGAGAATTTCTAATTTAGTATTTATTAAGGGCTTTTTAATTTGTTCTTTTTCTAGTTGTTTTTAGTTGCGTGCCAAATTCATTGACCTCCTCTTTCTCTATTTTATTCATGTAAGCATTTATAGATATAAAACTTCCCCTAAGAACTGCTTTTGTTGCATCCCATAACTTTTGGTATGTTGTCTCATTATTATCATTTACTGGTATGAAGTTATTGATTGTTTCTGTGATTTGTTGTTTGACCCACTCATTGTTTAGGATTAGATTATTTAGTTTCCAATTAGTTTTTACTCTATATTTCCAAGGCCTTGTATTACATATAATTTTTTGCATCATGAACTGAAAAGGATGCTTTGACTACTTCTGCCTTTCTGCATTGAATTATGAGTTTTTTTACGCTGTAGTACATGGTAAATTTTTTTGTGTAGGTGCCATATACCACCGAGAAAAAGGTGTATTACTTTCCATCCCCATTCAATTTTCTCTAGATGTCAACCACATCTAACTTTTATAAAATTCTGTTCACCACAGATCTGAGGGGGCAGAGCCAAGATGGCAGCTGGTAAGCAGGGAATAGTCTGAGCTCCATATGGAGACCCTCCAAAAACTTATAAAAAATGGCTCTGAACCAATTCTAGAATGGCAGAACCCACAAAACAGCAGAGGGAAGCAGGGCTCCAGCCCAGGACAGCCTGGATGGTCTCTGGGTGAGATCTATCCCACACGGAGCTCAGAGCTGGGAGCTGGGAGCTGGGAACGGAGTGGAGCAGAGCCCAGCCTGAGCGGCATGGACCATCCAGACCAGAAGCTGGGCGGAGGGGGCCCTAGCGCCCTGAATATGTGAGGTGCGGCAGTTACGAGTCTTCTCAACCCACAAGCACCAAAGACTGCAGAGAAGGTTAGTGGGAAAAGCTGCGGGAGTGGAAGCAGTTCAGTTCGCAGTTCCGCTTCCAGCCCCGGGGGCAGTGGAGGTGGGGCAGCTACACCTGTTGTTACTTCTGGCTCCAGGCCTACCTGGTGGGAGGAATTAAGTGGCAGATCAGAGCAGGGGTGCATAGCCTGCCGAAGATCTAAGCCCAGTTCAGGTTGGGGGTCCTTGGGGAAGGAGCAGTGCTGGTGCGGCAGAGCTGGCACCTCCCCCCCAAACGTGGAACATAGAACTCGTTAGTCTACAAGCAGTCATACCCCACTGAAAAACTCAAGGGTCAAGTGAGTTGGCTGGGAATATGGCCAGGCAGTGAAAACGCACCGAGATTCAGTCTCAGACTTTGCATTGTTTCTTTGCTGACAAAGAAGACCAAAACATACAGACAGAAGAAATTACTAAAGTCAAAGAGCCTACAACAGAAACCTCCAAGAAAAACATGAACTGGTCCCAGGCCATGGAAGAGCTTAAAAAAGAGTTGGAAAAGCAAGTTAGAGAAGTAGAGGAAAAATTGGGAAGAGAAATGAGAAGCTTGAGAGAAAACCATGAAAAACAAGTCAATGACTTGCTAAAGGAGACCCAAAAAAATACTGAAAAATACACTGAAGAAAACAGCACCTTAAAAAACAGACTAACTCAAATGGCAAAAGACCTCCAAAAAGCCAATGAGGAGAAGAATGCCTTGAAAAGCAGAATTAGCCAAATGGAAAAGGAGGTCCAAAAGACCACTGAAGAAAATACTACTTTAAAAATGAGATTGGAGCAAGTGGAAGCTAGTGACTTTATGAGAAATCAGGATATTATAAAACAGAACCAAAGGAATGAAAAAATGGAAGACAATGTGAAATATCTCCTTGGAAAAACCACTGACCTGGAAAATAGATCCAGGAGAGATAATTTAAAAGTTATTGGACTACCTGAAAGCCATGATCAAAAAAAGAGCCTAGATATCATCTTTCAAGAAATTATGAAGGAGAACTGCCCTGATATTCTAGAGCCACGGGGCAAAATAGAAATTGAAAGAATCCATCAATCGCCTCCTCAAATAGATCCAAAAAAGAAATCTCCTAGGAATATTGTCGCCAAATTCCAGAGCTCCCAGATCAAGGAGAAAATACTGCAAGCAGCCAGAAAGAAACAATTTGAGTATTGTGGAAACCCAATCAGAATAACCCAAGATCTGGCAGCTTCTACATTAAGAGATGGAAGGGCTTGGAATACAATATTCCGGAGGTCAATGGAGCTAGGATTAAAACCTAGAATCACCTACCCAGCAAAACTGAGTATCATGCTCCAAGGCAAAATATGGATTTTCAATAAAATAGAGGACTTTCAAGCTTTCTCAGTGAAAAGACCAGAACTGAATAGAAAATTTGACTTTCAAACACAAGAATCGAGAGAAGCATGAAAAGGTAATCAAGAAATGGAAATTGCAAGGGACTTACTAAAGTTGAACTGTTTTGTTTACATTCCTACATGGAAAGATGATGTGTATGATTCATGAGACCTCAGTATTAGGGTAGTTGAAGGGAATATGCATGTATATGTGTTTATGTATATATATAAGTGAATGTGTATGTATGTATGTATCTATGTGTATATGTATGCATGTGTATGTATGTATATATATGTGTGTGTGTGTGTGTTTTTATGTATATATATACATATATATATGTAAAAGAGAGAGAGCAGACACAGGGTGAGTTGAAGATGAAGGGAAGATATCTAAAAGAAATAAAATGAAATTAAGGGACTAGAGAGCAACATACTGAGAGAGCGAGATAGGGAGAGATAGAATAGGGTGGATTATCTCGCATAAAGGTGGCAAGAGGAAGCAGTTCTGTGGGAGGAGGGGAGAGGGTAGGTGAGGGGGGAATGAGTGAACCTTGCTCTCATCAGATTTGGTCTGAGGAGGGAATGCCATACATACACAGTTGGGTATCTTACCCCACAGGAAAGAAGAGGGAGGAAGATAAAAAAAAAAAATAAAAGGTGGGGGATGATGGAGGGGAGGGCAGATGGGGGTGGAGGTAATCAAAACAAACACTTGGGAAAGGGGACAGGGTCAAGGGAGAAAATTCAATAAAGCGGGATGGGTTGGGAAGGAGCAAAATGTAGTTAGCCTTTCACAACATGAGTATTGTGGAAGGGTTTTACATAATGATACATGCGTGGCCTAGGTTGAAGTGCTCAACTTCTAAGGGAGGGTGGGTGGGAAGGGAAGAAGGGAGAGAATTTGGAACTCAAAGTTTTAAAAACAGATGTTCAAAAACAAAAAAAAAAGTTTTTGCTTGCAACTAAAAAATAAGATACACAGGCAATGGGGCATAGAAATTTATCTTGCCCTACAAAAAAGGAAGGGAAAAGGGGATGAGAGGGGAAGGGGGTGATAGAGGGGAGGGCTGACTGGGGAACAGGGCAACCAGAATATATGCCATCTTGGAGTGGGGGGGAGGGTAGAAATAGGGAGAAAATTTGCAATTCAAACTGTTGTGAAAATCAACGCTGAAAACCAAATATGTTAAATAAATAAATTTAAATAAAAAAAATTTCCCCCCATAAAAAGAAATTCTGTTCACCTCCTTAACTTCTTTCTTGTTTATTTTGTGATTAGATTTATCTAGTTCAGAGAGGGTGATGTTTAGGTTCCCCACTGGTAGAATTTTGCTGTCAATCTCTTCTTGTAGCCTCCTCAGCTTCTCCTCTAAGAATCTGGATGCTATATCACTTGGTGCATATATATTTAGTAATGATATTGCTTCATAGTCTATGGTGCCTTGTAGCAGAATATAGTTTCTTTCCTTTTCTCCTTTAATTAGGTCTATTTTTGCTTTTGCTTTGTCTAAGATCAGGATTGCCACCCCTGCTTTTTTTGTTTCAGCTGAAGCACAATGTATTCTATTCCAGTCTTTTACTTTTAACCTTTATGTATCCCTCTGTTTCAAATGTGTTTCTTGTAAACAACATATTGTAGGATTATGATTTTTAATCCATTATCCCATCCAATTCCATTTTACAGAGAATTCATCCCACTCACAATTGTGATTACTATTTCTGTCTTTCCCTTTAACCTATTTCTGTTCCCCCATTTACTCTTTTCTTTCTCCTTTCTCCCTTTCCCTTCTCACTGGAGTTTTGCTTTTGACCACCTCCTCTGTCAATCTACCCTCCCTTCTATCAACTCCTCTCCCTCTTCTTTCCCTTTTCCCTTAGTCCTTCTTCTCTCTCTTCTATCCATCCCTTCCTTTCTTTCCCCTTTCCCCTCCAACTGCCTATAGGACAAGTTAGATTTCTATACCTAACTGAGTATGTTATTTCCTCCTTGAGCCAAAACTGATGAGAGTAAAGTTCAAACAATGCTCATCACCCCCCCTTCTTTCCCTCTACTTTAATATATCTTTGCTTGTCTTCATGTGATCTAATTTACCCTTTTCTGCCTCCTCCTTTTCTCTTCTCCCATTACAATCTTTTTTTTCAGTCCTTAATTAGGTTTTTAATCAACACATCAAAATGAGCTTAAATCTAACCCCTCTGTCTATATATTTCCTTTCTATATGATGTAATAAAAATACAGTTCTCAAGAGTTGTTAAGTATCATCTTCCCGTATAGGGATGTAAACAGTTTGTCCTTATTGAATAACATGTTTTTTTTTCCCCTTCCCCTTTCCTGTTTCCATTTTTATGCTTCTCTTGCGTCTTGTATTTGAAGATCAGATTTCCCACTGAGCTCTGGTCTTTTCATAAGGAAACTCTGGATGTCCCGTATTTCATTGAATGTCCATCTCCTCCCCTGAAAGATTATGGTCAATTTCACTGGATAGTTGATCCCTGGTTGTAATACAAGCTCCTTTGCCTTTCAGAATATCATATTCCAAACCCTCTGATCTTTTAATATGGAAGCTGCAATCCTGTGTCATGCTGACTACAGTTCCATGATGTTTGGATTGTTTCTTTCTAGCTGCTTGCAGTATTTTCTCCTTAATCTGATAATTCTAAATTTGGCTACAATATTTCTTGGCATTTTCAATTTAGGATATCTTTCAGGAAGTGATTGGTGGATTCTGTCACTGTCTATTTTACACTCTGGTTCTAGTACCTCAGGGCAATTTTCCTTTATGATTTTTTGAAAGATGCCATCCGGACTCTTTTTTTCGTCATCGTTCTCAGGTATACCGATAATTCTTAAATTGTCTCTCCTGGTTCTATCTTCCAGGTCAGTTGTTTTTCCAATGAGGAATTTTATGTTTTCTTCTATTTTTTCATTCTTTTGATTTTGTTTGACTGAGTATTGATGTCTCATATTGTCATTAGTTTCCAGTTGCCCAATTCTAATTTTTAACAATTTTTTTTTCTTCAGTTAGCTTTAGTACCTCCTTTTCCATTTGGCCAATTGTACTTTTTAAGGAGTTGTTTTCTTCAATCTATTTTTTCCCATTTTGTCAATTGTATTTTTAAACTTTTCTTCTACCTCTCTTATTTGACTTTTAAAATCCTCTTGAGCTCTTCCAAGAAGACTTTTTGGGCTTGAGACCAGTTCATGTTCCCCTTTGAGGTTTCAGATGTGGGTATATTGACCATGTTGTCCTCTCCTGAATTTGTGTTTTGATCTTCCCTGTCACCAAGATATTTCTCTATGGTCATTGATTTTTTTATTCTTCTTGCTCATGTTGTTTGTCCTTTTTCTATCTTTTAAATTTGATCTCTGCTCCTGGGGTTTAGGGGGCCCTGTCCCAGGCTTCTTATGCTGGGAGATAGGAGTCTGGTTACTGGTTTTCTGTGCTGGGGCCTCAGGTGCTTGCAGATGTATGTTGTAGTGGTCTGGTATTTTACTTAGTGTTGAACTTGAGGTGTTGTGTGCCTGGTGGTGGCACTTGCCTGCTCCTCTGCCTTGGGGCTCAGGATCTTTTGGGTTGGAGACCTGCTTCCCTCTGTTATTTTGTGG
Source organism: Trichosurus vulpecula (assembly GCF_011100635.1). Lineage (NCBI taxonomy): Eukaryota > Metazoa > Chordata > Mammalia > Diprotodontia > Phalangeridae > Trichosurus > Trichosurus vulpecula. Next base: position 218,313,787 of record NC_050573.1, on the reverse strand, counting down.
GTTCTGCAGCTCTAGAATTTGTTCAGAGACATTTTTTACCGGTGTTTGGAGGGCTTCGGGGGAGAGCTTAAGTGAGTCCCTGTTTTCCAGCCACCATCTTGGCTTCACCCTCCAGATTATTCTGTCTAATCTTTTATTAATCCTTAGATTATTCTCATAGCTGATTTACACCTTTTCTGCTCTCCTCATGCCTCTCATACAGCCTCTCTCTTTCTGCTCTCAGAAGACCTTGTCTCATATTTTACCATGAAAATATAGATCATTTTCTGTGAGCTCCATCTTTCCTCCTTCTCTACATTTCAGAAAAACTTTAACATCATTCACAATCATCTTAACTTCTCCCCCCCACCCCCCAGTCTCTGATGAAGTACGTTTTCTTTTCACCAAGGTTGAACTGTTTTACATATACCATTCAGCCTCATCTGGCAGGTTGCCAGAACTATCTCTACCGATAGCTTTCTAGTTTTTAACATATCATTTTTTACTACTTCCTTCCCTGAACATATCATCTCCATTATTTGAAACCTTAGATATAACTACCACCTCCTCAAGGTGTAAAACTATATCTCTCCCTCCTTCTTCCAAAACTCTTAGACAAAGCTACATTTAATTGTCTTTACTTCCTCTCCTGTCATGTATTCCTCAATCATTTGTAATCTGGCTTCTAAACTCATCACCTGATTAACCTTTTTACTTCTAATTATCCAACTGCCAAATTGGAAGACATCCTCATTCTTTTTTCTCTTTCAATTTTAGTGACACTTTTCTCTCCTGATTCTCTTCTCAGCTGTCTTAATGTTCTTTCTCAGTTCCACCCCCCATTAGCATTCACATTATGTTTTATAACTGTAGGTATAAGGCAAGACTTTGTCCTGAGATTTTTATCCTTTCTTTTAATTTCTACTGTTATCTGATGACTTCATCAGATTCTGTTATTTTAATTATCATCTCTGTGCAGATTACTCACAGAGCTTTTATTCTAGTGTCACTTCTGAGCTCTCATCTCACATGAATAGCCCATTAAATATTTTGAACTAGACATCCTTTTGCAATCTCAAACTCTACATGTCCACCACAGAATTCATTGTCTGTCCCTTACAATCTTTTTTCTGAGTTTTCATATTAACACATTAACTTTAAGAATGCCACCATACTTTCCATCTCTCAGGTTTACAATTTTTGAATCATCCTCAACTCTTTTATCCTTCAATTGGTTGCAAATCACTTCTGGGAGGCTCTGCAAATTTCTGGTGTTTGATGCAATCAGCAGTTTCTTCTGTGAATAGGACCATCTGGAGGACATCATCCTTCAGAAAGAATCCCTCTTCAAATAGGACTTTATGTTGAATACTAATGATGTGCACATACTATTTTCATAATGCTATATTTCAGGGTACTACTTGCAACTACACAGAAAACTATGTGATCTATTCTAATGGCTCCAAAATTTAATGAGAAAATAGGGCAATAGATTAAGATATAGCAAAGACCCACACCTTAGAGGCCTTAAAGTCTCACACCTCTCACTGAAGAATGTACTTCTCTCTGGGTTTGTTCCACTCAATCAACCTGCTCTCACAGTAGTAAGTCTAATTTCTCAAAGAGAGACCACCACCACACAGTTATATTCTTCTTAAAATTTCTTATGGATAACTCTGTTGAAAGGAAATCCACTTTATGCAAGCTCTTGAGCCCCTATCCAATGTGTTTTATTGCTATGTAACCAACTACTTACAAGACAAAGCACCCACATAACGCATAGTATTTGTACAGTCAGTCATTTATAAAAATGATGCTTAGATCATAAATATTCAGTAAATGAAAGATCTTTCTGGCCCATTGGGGCCAACAAAGGGAGACCTGATTAGAGGCAGGCCCACACCCTTTCGTTGACTAGGTGTGAGGCCCTAGGCCCACACCCTTTTGCTAGTTAAGCCAATGTGGGAATGAAGCCCTCAGGGCCCTAAGGGGTGTTGCTAAGACAGGAGTGAATGGTTTGTGCTAGTCAATCAGATGCCAGCTAGGACTGTATAAAAAGAGAGCCCAGAACTGAGAGCAGCAGAACAGAGAGCAGCAGGATTCAGAAGCAGACATAAAGAGGACATTGAGGCAGTGAGAGCTACAGGAATTGGAATTCAGCCCAAGGAGAAGGAGCAGGGACTTGGAATCTACACAGCTGAAGAAGAGAATGCTGAGGGGAGAGTTAGGATTCATGAGTGATTGTTTACAGGGAGGATCTAGCAGGGGGGCAAGGGGGGGAGGTTATAGGATGACTTGGTTCCTTGCTATAATATTGTATTACAATTTCCTTGTTGCTACATTGAAGTGGGCTTACTGGCTTTGGAATATTATTGCTACTATATGGACTTGGAGTTATTGGTCCTGGGACTGGATTCTCTCATGTCTAAATAAATGTGATTCTTCCTCTGCCTTCTACCTAGAGAATTTCTTATACTTCAACATTCCAAACATTCAGGTATGTTAATGGTCATCCTCTAGGTCATGAATCTTGCTTTACTGATATAAGAACTTAGCACATTGCCTACACATAGTAGATATTATAAAAAATGGTATTTGCTGTCAGGTATATGCTGTCAGGTGCAGTGCATGTAAAAACAACATTCTTTTTAAAAATATGTTAAATATAAAAGTGTTCTTTCATTGTAAGCACAATGATAATTATTCTTTTAAAATTATATATCTTCCTTCTCATAAAAGTACTTTTTATGCCTTATCACAATTAATTACTCCTTGTGCAAAGAGCCTTAAAAAGACAATATACCTTTGATATATCACACAAATATGTGTTTAACAAAATATTTTGTCCCTTAAAGAACAAAGAAGGTGCAAATAAATACAAATTAAATATGAAATAAAAACTTTTATTTTCCCAGCCTGAAAACCAATTCTAAAATATTTAATAATATTTATTATACTATGAAGTACAGTGCTATTTACTTTTTCAAATGTAAGTAGAAAGGGAGTGAACATTTATTTTTAATAGTCTCAGAAAGTAAATATGTGTATAAATATTATTTATATATGTGTGTATATTACAATATGAGAGTTGTTCTAGATAGTAACATTTCTAGACTATTGAAATATCTTGCAGCAAAGGACTCTAGATATGCTATTTTCCTGGTAATCGAGGCCATCAAATTTTATTTCTTGGATGTCATCTTCATAAATCTATCACAGAAAACTGTGGATCTCTTATTTGGATAAAAATTAAAGTAATCTGCATAGTTCTACAAGCACAAAAATGCTAATAACTTTTTTCCAGCAAGAGCTTATCCTCTGGTTTCAATTGTTTGGCCTTCTCCTGTATCATTCATTGAATAAATCATGATTCTGCTTTAGCAGTCTTTTTAAATTTGAACAAATTGACTTCTGTCAATGCTAAGGTTTTTAAAATTTAATTGCTTTATTTTTTGATATTTAAGTATTTGTTTTTCTGGTGTAATGCACTTTGAATTAAAGTACTCAAACCATACTCCATATGCCTATGGACCCTTTAATATTACTTGTTTTTACATATGTTGCCCACAGGCACAATATTAAAAAAATCCTCTCCCCCATAGTAGATGAACTGGAAAAATATCCATGCTAAATATATGGGGAATATTTAAGCTGTACTTCTAGTCACTATATGAAATACAATTCATACTTGAAAGTTAATAATAGTTGTTTGAATATTTTAAGTGTGCAAGTATTTCTTTAATTTTTCCATTAAGAAACTGCAGTAGACAAAAAAAAATGAGTCTAGGGTAGCCTTTATTTTTCTCAGTTTTCATATTCCTAGTGAACTATTCTTTTGAATAACTATGGTAGTAATGAATGTTTAACTTCTGATCTTGTCTTTAAAACTTTCTAATCGTGTGGGCATGTATAAGTTATTTAGCCTGGGTCTCAATTTCCTTAAATGTAAATGTAAAATGGAGAGGTTATTCTGATTCTAAGATGTTTCAAATTTAAGACTGATTTTGATAAAAGATAAACCCCATTTTTTTCCCGTAGCAAATCCAATATGTGAAATTCAACTTTAAAAACAGAAGATTTAGAGGGGGATTATTCTCCATGATAAAAGAACTGATTGCTAGAGTTTTTTTAACAGTCACAAGCACCATTAACTGTTTGTCTAACATTTGATAAATCATTAGACCTCTCAATTTCTTCACATGTGAGGAGAGAAGTTGGAATTTCCTCAAATACTTTATAGCGTTATTACCTTGGGCAGTAAGGAGAATAAATTACATAACCTTTAATTTTTCTTATATCTTTAAATCTATGAAGCAATTTCTTAATATCCCTCCCAGTTTTAAAATTATCTGACTACTTTTATGCCCTTCAATTAAAATATGAAATTAGCAAAAAATTTCCTTCCATATCTTTTTAAGAATACCCAGCTCTTACAAAATAAAATAGATGCCTTCATTACATTTATTGTAATTTTTGTTTTAAAAAAAATTTCTGTTGTGATCCTTTATATGTCATTTAAAAATTATTATATGAACTTTGTCATTCCAGGGGAAAAATTCTTACTTTTCTCACTTTGATTTTTCTTTGGTCAGAAAGCTTATGACTTATAATGGACTTTGAATTCAAATGCCAATTGCTACATAAGTTATTTTCACTCCAAGGGATTTAAACTCTCTATAATTATCCCATTGATAGCCTTTAACTATTTTTGTTAAATTCTTAAAATGAAAGCATTGCTCACCACTGCTCTTTCTAAAGAAAACTTTGCAATTTATATCCAGGGCAAAAGCATATCTGCAAATGAGACATTTTAGCCCTTAACAGATGGACTTCTTTCAATTCATTGATTTTGGGATGTTAAAAAAAGCACCAGAAAAGTGTTCTTAGTAATTTTTATTGAATAGTGCCCTATTAAAGATGGAAGGCAGTGCAATAAATAACAGTAACCTTTGTGTGGCACTGCTATAGGCAGTATTAAGGCCAACAACTTCTCATGGGATTGAACACAATCTTGGTGCTAATTACCTTTTTCAATATGAAATGTTAACTGTCTAAGAATTAATGGAACTAATCCTTTCCACTAATCTAATGTTTCAGGAGTTATATCATGCCTAAATGTCTTAGTTGCTTAACTGATCAGTGAATTTCCAAGGTATTTTAAAGCCACTTATTCTCTCTCTCTCTCTCTCTCTCTCTCTCTCTCTCTCTCTCTCTCTCTCTCTCTCCCTCTCTCTCCACATTAAGGAGACCAAAGGACTCCACAACCTTATTTGATAAGGGGCACCCTACCAAGGGCAAATCCTTACATTAGTCTGTTACTAAAGTTGAAGATTTGACTGACACAGCATTATAAAGCAGCTTGATCTTTTCACTGACTCACAGCATCATCAATTCTTACACAAATGGACATTTAGATGAAGCATCCAGACAAGCGTGGAAAATGGCACCTTGTCCCTGTCATAGCTGCAATGAGGAGATAGCCTTGGGTATGCTTGAAGTTATCATTTATTCCCCTTTGTATTACTGCCCTGCATTGGGAGTTGGATTGCAGAGAGGCTAGACTTCAGTGATGTTTAGAAGTTGGATGATAAGGTAATTTCTCTGACTTGCCCTTCTGGAACTGGAGGCTGTTAGTTGCCACCATGATGAATGTCATCATTTATAAAAAATTAGCTTAAGTTCAAAATCTAAACTGTAGGATCCCTATAGCTATCTAATACCATGTGGGACAAAGTACTTTAGAGGATTTCATGGAGTGTGGCAAAATCTCTTGATGTTGGAAGAATAAGGAAGATAAGATAAACTCTCTTGTATTGTAGATAATTTTGTTACTGCATATAATTCAACATTAGAAAGAAAAAGTGTCATTGGCTTGTCATAAGAGAGACCTGTCTGCTAAATTGGAAGAAGAAACAACATATTTGGCAGATTGTTAGTAATTTCCACAAATTAGAGAATATAGATCAATGATTAGTCTCTTTTAAAATTTTACTTTTTTTTAAACACTCTAAAATCATTATTTATTAAAGAAATGCAAATTAAATCAGCCTAAAGATATCATTTACATATATCAGACTGGCTAAAATGATTGAAGGGGAAAGTGACAAATTTGAAGGAGATATGGAAAAATTGGACACTAATTCATTGTTGGTGGAATTGTGAATGGATCCACCCATTTTGGATAGCAATCTGGAATTATGCCCAAAGAGTTATTAAACTGCCGATGCCCTTTGACTCAGCAATACTAGGTCTATTTCCAAAGATGATTAGGGAAAAATGGGAAAGGAAACTATGCATTTCAAAAAGTTTATAGCAGTTTTTTTTTTTTTCTGGTGGCAAAGAAGTGGAAATTGCAGGGATAGTCTCTAATGAGAAAATGGACAGATAGGTGGTGCCATAGTGCATAGAGTGCTGGGCCTGGAGTCAAGAAGACTCATCTTCCTGAGTTCAAACTCATCCTCAGATACTTATTGGCTGTATGAGCCTGGGCAAGTCACTTAACTCCATTTGCCTCAGTTTCCTCATTTGTAAAATGATCCGGAGAAGAAAATGGTAAACCACTCCAGTATTTTTGCCAAGAAAACCCCAATGGGGTCACAGAGAGTCGGATAAGACTTAAACAACTCAAAAAAAAAAACCAAGTGGTCATCTAGCATTTGCTTGAATATCTTCACTTCCTTTGGTCAGTTCTTCCACAGTGTGAACTCAGTGCCTTTCACCTTCTTGATCACCCTTCTTGAGATATTATCTGGCTTCTCAATGTCTAGTTGGATCCAAAATTATCAATTTAGGAATGGTTGAACACATTCTGGGTATATGATTGTGATGCAATACCACTGTGTGGAAGAAATTATGAACTCAATGATCTTAGAAAAATCATGGAAGGACTTGCACAAAATACTGAAAAACAAAATGAACAGAACCAAGAGAACAGTGTATGCAGTAACAATATTGGTTTAAAAATGACTTTGAGAAAATAAGTAATTTGATTTATATATACCCAAATTAACTTAAAAGGAGATATGAAGAAAGATATTTTCTGCATTCAGTGAAAGAACTGATAAATAGAATTTTTAAAATATGTGTATGTATGTGAGTATACCTATTTGTTTCTAATGGTAGTCATCTGTAGGGTGGGGGGAGAAGGGAAGAAAGAAAAGGAAAAATTATTACATGATACCTTTATTATATATTTAAAAGGAAGAGTATGTTTGCAGTTTCATGTGTTATTTTACTATGTTATGGAATTGCTTGTGTTATTACATAAATTAAAAATAAAATAAATTTAAAAAAACCCTAAACCAAAGGAATTGAGGTCTGATGGTAGGAATTTAAGCCCTCTCAAATGGAATAGGAACTGGGCTTCAACCTTAAATATTAGAAATTGGACTCGAAAAGGACTTTAAAAGATTGCTTCCCTCACTCTCTCTCCAAGCCCTCATTTTACAGTTAAGGCACCTAAGGTTTTGAGAAGTGAACTGTATTTCACAATAATGTATAATTTTTAATTATAAAAATTTATTATTGACTCTACAACTGAGCTCAGTTTTTATCTACTGAATGAGATCTGTTCCATTTGCCTACCTACTCCCAAACCTTTTAAAGGTTTCCACTCTAAGATGACTTTTCATCTACGTTGTATGGTAACTATATAGTTGTTTACATGCTGTTTTGCTCATCAGAACTCCTTGAGTAAGCTATTTGAGGAGAGGTAAAGTTTGTTCTTTCTTTTAATGCCTGACATTTAAAATGTGTTTAGCATACAGTAACTTATTAAAAGCTTGTTGAGTGAGTGACATATGTCAATAAATAGAAACATTTCAATTTATAAAGGATAGAAAAGAAGACTGTATATAAAATCATGAAATTCAATAATATACAGTTTTAAAAGGGTATATTGTTTTTAAAACTATACTGACAAAACTGCCCTCTTATCTGTGTCCCCTTCTGAACTTCCTTTTCTTTTTAACAAATATTTTGTTGTGATTCCTTGCTTTAAAAATCTCATTATTTACAATGGCTTAAGTGTAGACTTTCAAAATAATAGCTAATATTAACATAGAACATTAATATTTGAAAAATGTTTTATACATATCTCATTTAATACTCATAATAACTGTTTGATGTCTGTGATCTTTTATTACCCCTTTTTACAGATTATGAAACTGAAGTGACTGGAGAAAATTATAGCCACAAAGTAGATTCAAACTCAGCTCTTCCTGACTACAGAATCACTGCTCTATCTACTAGGCCAATATATTTCTGAAAATACTTCTATAGATGATGGAGCCAAGATGGCAGCTGGAAAGCAGGTAATTGCTTAAGCTCTCCCCCAAATACCTCCAAACATCTGTAAAAATGATTCTGAACAAATTCTAGAGCTACAGAACCCACAAAATAGCAGAGGGAAGCAGGTCTCCAGCACAGGACAACCTGGATAGTTGCTGGTAAGGGTCTATCACATACAAGGGAAGGAAATCAATAGAAATGGCAAACTGAGGAAGGTGGCAGTCAACAGCAAAACTCTTGTAAGGAGTGGCAGGGAGAGGGGAGAAATAAAAGCATAAATGGGAAAGGGGGAATAAGATGCAGAAAAAGACACAGCTTGTAATCATAGTTGTGAATGATGAACTCTCCTATAAAATGGAGGCAGATAGCTGAGTGGATTAAAAACCACAATCCTACAATATGTTGTTTACAAGAAACACATTTGAAACAGGGGGATACACATATGGTAATGGTAAAAGGCTGAAGTAGAATATATTGTGCTTCAGCTAAAGTGAAAAAAAAAAAAACAGGGGTTGCAATCCTAATCCCAGACAAAGCAAAAGCAAAAATAGAGGTTATTAAAAGAGATAAGTAAGGATACTATATCCTGCTAAAAGGCACCATAAAAATGAAGCAATATCATTACTTAACATATATGCACCAAGTGCTATAGCATGCAAATTCTTAGAGGAGAAGTTAAGGGAATTACAGGAAGAAATAGGCAACAAAACAATACTTGCGGGGGACCTCAACCTCCCCCTCTCTGAACTTGATAAATCTAACCTCAAAATAAATAAGAAAGAAGTTAAGGAGTTTAATAGAATTTTTGGAAAGGCAAATATGACAAACCTCTGGAAAAAAATTAAATGGGGATAAAAAAGGAATGTACTTTTTTCTCAGTGGTACATGGCACATATTCAAAAATTTACCATGTACTGGGACAGAAAACCCTCAAAATCCAATGCAGAAAGGCAGAAATAGTCAATGCATCTTCTTCAGAGCAAAAGCAATAAAAATTGTTTGTAATAAAGGACCATGGAAAGATAAACTACAAATTAATTGGAGTCTAAATGATCTAATTCTAAAGAATAAGTGGGCCAAGAGCAAATCATAGAAACAATAACTTCATTCAAGACAATGACAAAAATGAGATGATATACCAAAATTTATGGGATAAAGCAAAAGTTGTTCTTAGGGGAACTTTTATATTTCTAAATTCTTACATGAATAAAATAGAGAAAGAGGAGGTCAATGAATTGGACATGTAACTGAAAAAGCTAGAAAAAGAACAAATTGAAAATCCCCAATTAAATACCAAATTAAAAATACTGAAAACTGAAGGAGAGATTAATAAAATTGAAATCAGGAAAACTATTGAACTAATAAATAAAACTAAGCACTTGCTTTGTGAAAAAACTAATAAAATTGATAAGCCTTTGGTCAATTTGATTAAAAAAAAAGAATAAAGAAAACCAGATTCCCAGTTTCAAAAATGAAAAGGGTGAATTCACCTCAAAAGAAGAGGAAATTAAAACAATAATCTGCAATTATTTTGCCTAATGGTATGACAATAAATTTGAAAACCTTAGGGAAATTGATGAATATTTACAAAAATATAAATTACCCAGGTTAACAGAAGTGAAAGTAAAATACCTAAATAACCCCATCTCAGAAAAAAGAAATTGAGCAAGCTATCAATGAGCTCCCTAGGAAAAAATCTCCAGGGCCAGATGGTTTTGCATATGAATTCTATCAAACATTTAAAGAACAATTGATTCCCATACTTTATAAACTATTTGGAAAAATAGGTAAAGAAGGAGTCTTACCAAAATCTTTTTTATGACACGAATATGGTAATAATACCCAAATCAAGAAGAGTCAAAACAGAGAAAGAAAACTATAGACCAATTATTGTAATGAATTTTGATGTAAAGTTTTTTTTTAAATAAAATATTAGCAAAAAGATTTCAGCAACTTATCACAAGAATAATATATTATGACCAGGTAGAATTTATTCCAGGAATGCAAGGATGGTTCAATATTAGGAAAACTATCAGCATAATTAATCATATCAACAACAAAACTACCAGAAACCATATGATTATCTCAATAGATGTAGAAAAAGCTTTTGACAAAATACAACACCCATTCCTGTTAATAACACTAGAAAGTATAGGAATAAATGGAGTCTTCCTTAAAATTATAAGCAGCACCTAACTAATACCATCAGCAAGCATTGTATGTAATGAGGATAAGCTAGATCCATTCTCAATAAGATCAGGGACAAAACAAGGATGCCCATTATCACCCCTATTATTCAGTTTGGTACTAGAAATGTTAGCTCTAGCAATAAGAAAAGATAAAGAAATTAAAGGAATTACAATAGGCAAAAAAGAAACTAAGTTTTCTCTCTTTGCAGATAATATGATGGCTTATTTAGAGAGTCAAGTAAAAAACTACTTGAAATAATAAACAACTTTAGCAAAGTTGCAGGATATAAAATAAACCCACATAAATCCTCAGCATTCCTATACATTACTGACAGAGCCCAACAGTAAGAGACAGAAAGAGAAATTCCATTTAAAGTTACTGTAGACAGTATAAAATATTTAGGAGTCTACCTGCCAAGACAAACCCAGGAACTATATGAACATAATCATGAAACACTTTTCACACAAATAAAGTCAGATCTAAATGAATGGAAGAATATTAGTTGCTCATGGTTAGGCTGAGCTAATATAATAGAAATGACAATTTTACTTAAATCAATTTACTTATTCAGTGCCATACCAATTGAACTACCAAAAATTATTTTTGAGAACTGGATAAAATAATAACAAAGTTCATCTGGAAGAACAAGAAGTCCAGAATATTTAGGGAATTAATGAGAAGAAATGCTAGGGAAGGTGGCCTAGCTGTACCAGATATTAAACTGTAGTATAAAGCAGCAGTCATCAAAACTATTTGATACTGGCTAAGTAACATAGTGGTGTATCAGTGGAATAGGTTAAGTACACAGGTTGCAGTAGTCAATGACTATAGCAATCTAATCATTGATAAACCCAAAGACTGTAGCTTCTGGGCTGAGAACTCAGTATTTCACAAAAATTGCTGGGAAAATTGGAAAATGGTGGGGCAGAAACTGGGTGTAGACCAATATCTTACACTGTATATCAAAATAAAGGGTTCATGATTTAGGAATAAAGGCTGATACCACAAGCAATTTGGGAGAGCAAGGAATATTTTGCCTGTCAGATTTATGGGAAAGGGAAGAATTCATGACCCAACAAGAGACAGAGAGCATTACAAAATGCAAAATGGATAATTTTGATTATGTTAAATTGAAAAGTTTTTGTATAAACAAAGCCAATGCAACAAAGATTGGGGGAAGCAGAAAACTGGGAGAAAAATCTTTACAACCAGTGTCTCTGATAAGGCCTTGTATCTATTGGGAACTGAGCCAAATTTATAGGAATACAAGCTATTCTGCATTTGAGAATTGGTCAGAGGATAAGAACATGCAGATTTCAGAGGAAGAAATTAAAGATATCTATAGGCATATGAAAAATGCTCTAAATCACAATTGATCAGAGAAATGCAAATCTAAACAACTCTTAAGTACCACATGTCTCTTGTCAGATTGGCTAACATGACAAAACAGGAAAATGGTAAATGCTGGAGAGGATGTGAACAGATCCAGCCATTCTGGAGAGCAATTTGGAACTCTTCCTAAAGGGCTATAAAAATGTACATAGCCTTTGACCTAGAAATAGCACTTCAAGGGCTGTATTCTAAAGAGATCACACAGGTGAGAAAGGGACCCCTATACAAAAATATTTATAGCATCTATTTTTGTGGTAGCAAAGAATTGGAAATCAAGGGGATGCCCATCAATTGGGGAATGGTTAAACAAGTTGAAGTATATGAATGTAATGGAATATTATTGTGTCAAAAGAAATGGGGAAAATATGGAATTCATTAATAACCTGGAAAGAACTATATGATGTGATGCTGAGTGAGAGCTGCAGATCCAGGAGAAAATTGTACACAACCACAGATATATTGATTCTGTGATGACTAACTTGATAGACTTGGCTCTTCTCAGCAATACAAGGTTCAGAGGCAGCCTCAAAGACCTCATGATGGAAAAAAAAACTATATCCAGATAAAGAAGTATGGAGTATGAATGTGGATTGAAGGAAACTATCTGCTCTCTCATTTTTTTCTATATCTTTTTTTTTGTTTTGCTTCTTCTTTCTCATAACTCACTCCATTGGTCAAGGTTCATCTTTATGACCTGACTATTGTGTAAATATGTTTAATGCTAAGGTGTATGTAGAACATCTATTGGATTCCATGCTGTCTTGGGGGAGAGGAAAGGGGAGGGAGGGGAAGAAAATTTGGAACTCAAAAACCTGTGGAACTGAGTGTTGTAAACTCAACATAAAAATATTTAATATTAAAAAATAGATTGGAGCAATTGGAGGCTAGTGACTTTATGAGAAATCAAGAAATTCTAAAACAGAACCAAAGGAATGAAAAAACAGAAGACAATATGAAATATCTCATTGGAAAAAACACTGAGCTGGAGAACAGATCCAGGAGAGATAATTTTAAAATTATTGGACTACCTGAAAGCCATGGTCAAAAAGAGACCCTAGACATCATCTTTAAGTAATTATCAAGGAAAACTGCCCTGATATTCTAGAACCAGAGGGTAAAATAGAAATGGAAAGAATTCACCAATCGCCTCTTTAAAAAGATCCCAAAAAGAAAACTCCTAGGAATGTTGTCACCAAATTCCAGAATTCCCAGGTCAAGAAGAAAATATTGCAAGCAGCCAGAAAGAAACAATTTGAGTATTGTGGAAACACAATCATAATAACACAAGATCTAGCAGCTTCTACCTTAAGGGACTGAAGGGCTTGTAGTATGATATTCTGGAGGTCAAAGGAGCTAGGATTAAAACCAAGAATCATCTACCCAGCAAAAATGAGTATAATACTCTAAGGCAAAATACAGAATTTCAATAAAATAGAGTACTTTCAAGCTTTCTCGATGAAAAGACCAGAGCTGAATAGAAAATTTGATTTTCAAATACAAGAATAAAGAGAAGCAAGAAAAGGTAAACAAGAAAGAGAAATCATAAGGCACTTACTAAAGTTGAACTGTTTTGTTTACACTCCTACAAGGAAGGATGATATTTATAATTCATGAGACATTTGTCAGTATTAATTAGTGTAGTTGAAGGGAAATATATTTATATATACAGAGGGCACAGGGTGAGTTGAATATGAAGGGATGATGTCTAAAAAATAAAATAAAATTAAGTGGTGAGAGAGGAATGTATTGAGAGAGAGAGAAATGGAGAGATAGAATGGGGTAAGTTATCTCAAATAAAAGTGGCAACAAAAGGCAGTTCCACTGGAAGGAAAGAGGGGGCAGGTGAGGGGGAATGAATGAATCCTGCTCTCTTCGGATTTGATTTGAGGGAATAGTGTACGCACTCAATTGGATCTCTTATGCCACAGAAAAGTATGGGGAAGGGAATAAGAAATGGGGGATATTAGAAAGGAGGGCAGATCAGGGGAGGAGGTGATCAAAAGCAAACACTTTTGAAAAGGGACAGGGTCAAGGGAGAAAACTGAATAAAGTGGGGCAGGATGGGATGGATGGAAATAGAGTTAATATTTCATAACATGATTATTGTGGAAGCATTTTGCATATTGATACATGTGTGGCCTATGTTGAATTGTTTGCCTTCTTAGGGAGGGTGGGCAGATAGGGAAGAGGGGAGAGAATTTGGAACTCAAAGTTCTAAAACCATATGCTCAAAAAAGAGTTGTTTTTGCAGGCAGCTGGGAAATAAGATATACAGGCAATGGAGTATAGAAATCTATCTTGCTGGACAAGAAAGTAAGGAGATTGGGGGGAGAGTGGGGAGATGGAAGGGAGGGCTGACTGTGGAACAGGGCAATCAGAATATATGCCATCTTGGAGTGTGGGGAAGGCAGAAATGGGGAGAAAATTTGTAACTCAAAATCTTGTGGAAATCAATGTTGAAAACTAAAAGTATTAAATAAATAAATTATTCCCCCCCCCAAAAAAGAAAGAAGATAATCCTATACCAAAGACATGCCTGATGTGAATTAGGCTATGCTTAATATTATTTTTGAAAGAGAAAACAATTTTCATAAAAAGCACAAATTATGAGTAATAGAACTAGTTCCATACTCTTTCAGTGTGCTGACACTCTGGCATCAGAGGCATCATTATGATGTCATAAGCTTTATTACAAAGGCTGGTGAAAAATTTTCAAGTTGCCATATAACTCAATGAAAAGAAAAGATTCTTTGAGTACATTTTCAAGGTTAAGAGTGGAAATCCTCCAGGCAACAAATGGCAAATGATGCATTATTCCCACTGCCTGCATTTCCCACACATCAGTTGGGTCAAGAGATGAGGGAATTATTTTCCTTTTTTTTTTTTTTAGGTTAAGGCAAAGGATTGAGGGATGAATATTGGACAATGCTAAAGAATGGATTGACTATACATATCAGTTTGATGGAAGGGCTTTTATTTTGGGGAATTAGCTAGTTGTTAATGGTAGAGATGTCAAAAAGGAGCATAAATAAAACATTAAAATACATAAAAAGAGAAGTACAGAATGCAACACATCAACAAATAAAGCAGTTTTCTTATAACCTGGTAAAACAGAAGATCACAATTTCTTGCATAATATTCTTCCTTGGTCTTTCTATATTTTTTAATATTTTATTTTCTACCAATCACATAAAAAACTATTTTTAGCTTTTGTTAAGTTTTGAGTTCCAAATCCTATCCCTCCTTTCCTTCCCTTGCATTTTCCTGAGACAGTAAGCAATCTGGTATAGGTTATATATGTGTAATCATGTAAAACATTTCCATGTTAGTCATTTTGTGGGAAAAAACACTCGATAGAAAGCAAGAAAAGAAGGAAGGAAGGAAGGAAGGAAGGAAGGAAGGAAGGAAGGAAGGAAGGAAGGAAGGAAGGAAGGAAGGAAGGAGGAGAAAAATATATGTTTCTGTCTGTATTCAGATACCATCAGTTTTTTCCACCCCCCTTGGAGGAAGGTAGCATTTCTCATTATGAGTCCTTTGGTATTGTCTTGGATCATTTTATTGCTGAGAATAGCTGTAATTCACAGTTGTTCATCACACAATATTGTTGTTACTGTATACAATGTTCTCCTGATTCAGCTCATTTCACTTTTTGTCAGTTCACACAAGTCTTTACAGTTTTTTTCTAAAATCATCCTGCTTGTCATTTCTTATGGCTCAATAATATTCCATCACAATCATATTCTACAATTTGTTTAACTATTCCCTAATTGATGGGTATCCCTTCAATTTTCATTTCTTAGCCACTACAAAGAACTCCTATAAATATTTTTTGTACAAATAGGTTCTTTCATCCCTTTTAAAAATCTCTTTGTGTTATAATTGGTCTTTGTATGTTGAAATATTTTTTCTTTGCTAATGTCACACTGGCTTTATTGCTGTTCTTTGCAGAAAACACTGTTTTTCAACTCCAAACATTTTCCCTGCTATCGCCCAGGACTGGAACACTCCTTTCCATCCCATCTCCTGGTTTTCTTGCCTTCCTTCAAGTCTCTGCTAAAGTCCCGTAACCTGGGGAAAGAAAAACTTTCCTGGTCCTCCTTCAACTTAGTGTCTTCCCTCTGGGATTAGCCTCTACTTATTACACATGCAAACATACATTCTCTCTCTCTCTGTAGCTGTCTTTCTCTGTCTCTCTGTCTCTCAGTGTCTCTGCCTCTGTCTCTCTCTCTCTCTTCCTCTCTCTCTCATCTTTCTCTCTGTTACCTATCTATATGTTTCTCATTCATCTGTCTATGTCTCTATTTCTTTCTATCTACTTATGTATCTCCAATCCAATACACTAAACATTTATTATGTGCCTATCTTGTGCCAGGCATTGTGCTAAGGCTGGGAACACAATAAGTAAAAAGACAATCCTTGCCCTCAGGAGCACACAAGGAGCTTACAATCCAATGAGGGGAGGGAGGGGAAGACAACACACAAAAGAAGGTGGAAAAGTGATGGGGAAGACCAGGGGTTACTGTCATGGGGCATCTTGTTCTGTGGAATTGAGACCACAAAGAGGAACAGATGCAGTATGGAGTGGGCCAAAAAAAGTTCAATTTGTCCTATAAAGGAAAACATTTCTAAGAGTTTGGTACTCCACCCGCCAGTCCTCAGATCAGTAGGGAGAAGAAGCTGAGAGAGGTGGTGTCTACAAGGTTGGTTACCAACATGGTAATAAGATTAGAAGTGATGAGCTTAATCTAGGAAGGGCATCTTCTTCTTTGGATTAGAGCCAGACAGAAAAGCAGATGCTGTGTAGAGTGAGAGTATCCATCAATTGCCTCTCTCTCGGAGAGAGAGAGAGAGAGAGAGAGAGAGAGAGAGAGAGAGAGAGTTGCCTGCATGATGTCTCCCCCATTAGGCTGAGCAAATAGAGGGCAGGGACTACTTTTTTTTTTCTCTTTGTATCACCAGCTTTCACTATGGTATCTCAAATTTATTAAGTTCTTAGTAAATGCTAGTTTACTAAGAAAGAAAAAAAAAGAAAATTTAAATAAAAACAAAGAGAGAAAATGAAATAGAGTTTTGCTATGAAATAGCAAAAAGGCCCTTTTATATGAGGAATGTTCAGTGATTATTTGTTTAGTACGAATGAACATCATTGCCTTATAATGAGTTCATAATAGCTAGCCATATGGTTATTTTACTTATTCAGTAATCCAGGACAAATATAAATGTATGCTAAAAAGAAATAAGTAATGCCAATTTGCTGCCATTGAATTTCCTGACACAGAAGTAGGACTTAGGATAATACATATAAACTTATAAATTATTTGTGCATGCCTTGTGTGTTGACCTATGCTGTGAATGCCTAAATATTCCTACTAATGGAAGCAAATAGTGGTGAGAAAATCCAGAAGCAATATAGGATCCAAATTCAATATATATTTGATTTTCTTATTTATAATATTATTTTGGCAGCATAAAATATTTTATTAAACATGTGCAGCTTGGCATAATAGTGCACTTGCCTACTCTTGTTACACATTGACAACAATAAGCAGAAAACAAGTTGTACTTTTAAGTTCCCTTATGTTACGGCCGAGTTGGAGCCAAGCCCTGTCCTCCTCGGACCTCCAGGCCCAGGGGCCTGCTGAGATAAACTCAGGGCTTTGGGATGTGGGTGGAGCCAGGAGGAGGGGTCTCGCCTTCGTTGCCTCCCTGGCAATTCCAGGTCTTTGCCCATGCCTGACCTGCCTGACCATGTGGAACTTTCGGCTCTCTGGCAGAGCATGTGGAACTTCCAGTTCTTTTCCAGTTACTGCCTGCCCGCAGGGAGCTTTCAGGTAGCGCTGGCAGAGAAGGGGAGGAGAGTAGGCGGAGTCAGGGCAGTCCTAGGACCCAGGTGTATTGAGTTTTCACCTGTCTTTCACCCACGTAACCAAAGAGTGTACCTATGTCACTAAAGGTATAAATGTGCTGCTTGCTGAAATAATAAACGGAGTCATTTCACCATCTTTTTCGGCTCCCGCCCTGTACATTGTCCGCGAGATCAGGTCCTTTGCTTAGGCAGAGGCCTGGGGCTTGGGGGGAACCCCAAGCATAGTTACAAGGCTTCGGAAGCTCGTAACACCCTTATAACTCCCAATGCAAATGATTCATCCATCAATTATAAGTATGTCATGGTGGAATGAAGGCCATTCTCTGACTTAAAATGAACTCAGTTCCAGCCTGCCTCTAAGTCACAGTAGCTCTATGATCCCAAGCAAGCCACTTAACCGTGTGTGCCAATTTTAGTCTGTCATTTATAGTGTAGAAAGTCTATTGATATACATTTTCAGGAGTTTCCTAACTGGTACCTTCCTATAATTATGAAATAAGTGAAATCACAGATCAAGATCATATGTAATTTGGGTACATGTAAAACTGTATTGTTCACGTGTAAGTACATATGTGTATATATGAACACACCACTGTACATGTATACATATCACACATGTCCTGCATATGCATTTCTGGTTATGTGCATTCATCTGTGCATACATCTACGTGTACATATTATAAATGTGTACGTATGAATGATTGGGATGGAAGACTTGTGATTTCACTGGTCTAAGAGTTCTAAGTATGTACATTCACTCTACTAATGAAGATCAACCATTGTGCTATAAGTTAGGGTTGGATAGAAACTAAGAAACTCTTGGGACATTGAGAAGTAAAATGATTTGCCTAGGAAACATGGTCAATAGGTACCAGAGGTAATACTTTAATCCAACTCTTCCTGATTCCAAGGTAAACGTTCTCTGCTAGACAATTCTGCCGTGTGTGTGTGTGTGTGTGTGTGTGTGTGTGTGTGTGTGTTCCTCACAAAAGTCCAGTATCAATGCATCACCATGATTTGATAATTGCTGTGGTTTCTTTAATGTTGTGCTAATAGGAACAAGTTCTGGAAGGATCTATCTTCCAAACTGTAAAGGCTCTATTTAAAAGTGTAGGAAAGAATGTCATCACTCTTGCCTGAAATCTAGTATTGATTTCATAGAGGCTTATCACCAGGCCCAGAGGTTTGGCTAGAGAGGAATATTTTTAGCCACAAATCAGGATTTCTATCTGCTGAGAAATTGAGGTTACATTTTGCTAGTGACAGAGGGAACAGTAAAATGGGTAAAATAACAAATTTTATTAATCATTTAACATATATGTACATGCATACATATGCACATATTCACATACATACGACATACATACTATAATCAAGTAACTAAAACAGACAAAGAAATATAAAAAAATACCACTAAAGAAATATATAAGGAAAAAAGAAAGACGGACGTTGTTTTGGGGTGGGCCTGATTCAGGCCAGTTCCTCAGCAGCTTATGTTCAATTCTGGAAAGAAATAAAATACCCATTGGTCATTCAACAGTTAACAAGTGGAGAAGGAGATTCAACAATGATAGGCTTTGAAGATACCTCAAATTGATTCACTTGAGCAAAGCTCCCTTGCCTGAGTTAACACACTGTGATTTATCAGCCAAACATTAAAAATGGACCCTCACCCTCACTACCCCCAGATCCTCCTGCCTGCTTGTACTCCTGGTGATAAGGAAGTGGCATCAGTAGTGTTAGTGCTTTGTCTCCTGAGCCAACCAAGTCTCAAGGAAGTTTTCAATAGCTTTTGAGGAAAATCCATCCCAAACTTCCTGAAGGAAGTATTGCTCTTACCATTGACAGATTATATCTTTATATATGTATGCAGACACACGTTGCATGGAGCATATGGAGCTCACCTTGGTTTAAGAGAGACTTGGATTAATATCCCATGTTTGGCACATTCTGACTGTGCTTCTAGGCAAGATATTTAATGTCCTGTTACCCTAGGACATTCTCAAAGGGTATAAGATGCAGAAAAGGGACTTTTCTTCATTAGTAGGGGTTCATTAGCAGGAATGAGATGTCTAGACTAACAAAATCAATATTTATACTAAACCTTATATTTTATCAGTGTAAACATGCATGAACACATGCATTGGTGTATATAGACACTTACTCAAGTGTATCCATGTTTTTATCAATGTGAGTAGTCTCTCCAACCATGTATATTGTGACCCATAAGTAATTGCTCAGCCTTTGGGACTCTAGTACATGTCTTCTTATAAACCTGCCACAGAGGCTTCACATAATTTCTGATGGCTCTTCTCTGAATCGTCTGGAAATTGTGTAGATACCCTTCATCCAAACTGGTGTGCCTAAGTCTTGATATTTGATGGAACTATCTTTTTTCTACTCCTACATTTCTCTGATAGCATTGCTTACGCCAGATCTCCAGTGTAATTTCTTGTTTGGTTTGGCACGTATTCCAGTCTGATTACATCCACTACCAACCTCTCCATTGTGCCCTTGGTTATTAATATTTAATTATATAATCTAATTAAATTATTCAAAAACTGAATTTCATGAAATACATTCCTACAACATCACTGGAAGAAGACTGTAATTAATAAGATGGAGATTTGTTTCAAGGATAAACTTGGAGTCATTAAAGGAACTATAGTTTTCCAAGGGTAATCAAACCTGCTCACTCCTTTCTGTTCACTTGTTCGCCCAGGTCATTGCACATTTATTTTTTTTTTTTTTTTAACTTCGCATTGAATTAATTTATGCTCTAGTCAAGTCGTGGAGAAGAATTTTGACCAATGGAATGAATCATGAGAAAGGAGAAACAGAACCAAAAAAAAAAAAACAAAAAAAAAACCCAAAACCAAAAACAAAAGAGAAGCAGAAAAGGCGAGCATGTAGTAGTGTGCCTCAGTCTGTATTCAAACTTCGCAGTTCTTTCTCTGAATGAAGATAGCATTCTCCATCGTGAGTCCCCTGGAGTTGTCCTTGCCCCTTTAGGTTGCTGAGAGAAGCGCAGTATGTCAGGGTTGGTCCTCACGGAATCCACATATCTGTGGCTGTGCACAACGTTCTCCTGGCTCTGCTCCGCTCACTCAGCATTATGTCGTGTAGGTTTTTCCAGGTTGTTATGAAGTCTGCATCATCCCCATTTCTTATGGCACAATAGTATTCCATCACCTTCATATACCACAGCTTGTTCAGCCATTCCCCAATTGATGGGCATCCCTTTGCTTTCCAATTCTTGGCTACCACAAAGAGAGCTGCTATAAATATTCTTGTACATATTGGACCTTTTCCCGCTTGCGTGATTTCTTTGGGATACAACCCTAGAAGTGGTATTACTGGGTCAAAGGGTATGAACATTTCTATAGCCCTTTGGGCATAGTTCCACACCGCCCTCCAAAATGGCTGGATCAGCTCGCAACTCCACCAGCAATGCAACAATGTTCCAATTTCCCCACATCCTTTCCAGCATTTATCATTCTCCTGATTTGTTATTTTAGCCAATCTGACAGGAGAGATGTGGTATCTAAGAGTTGTTTTGATTTGCATTTCTCTAATCAGCAGCGATCCAGAGCATTTTTCCATATGCCTGTAGATAGCTTTAATTTCTTCCTCTGAAAACTGCCTGTTCATATTCTTTGACCATTTCTCAATTGGGGAATGGCTTGTATTCCTATATATTTGGCTTAGCTCCCTGTATATTTTAGAAATGAGGCCTTTATCAGAGATACTAGTTGCAAAGATTTTCTCCCAATTTTCTGCTTCCCTCCTAATTCTTGTTGCATTGGCTTTTTTTGTACAAAAACATTTCAATTTGACATAATCAAAATTATCCACTTTGCATTTTGTAATGCTCTCTATCTCTTGTTGGGTCATGAATTCTTTACTTTTCCACAAATCTGATAAGTAAACTATTCCTTGCTTTTCCAAATTACTTAGAGTATCAACTTTTACTCCTAAATCATGAACCCATTTTGACTTTATTTTGGTATATGGTGTAAGATATTGGTCTATGCCCAGTTTTTGCCCTACCATTTTCCAATTTTCCCAACAGTTTTTGTGAAATAGTGAATTATTAGCCCAGAAACTGGCTTCTTTGGGTTTATCAAAGAGTAGATTGCTAAACTTGTTGATTTCACCTACTTGTGTACCTATCCTATACCACTGATCCACACCCCTGTTTCTTAACCAGTACCAGGCAGTTTTGATGATTGCTGCTGTGTAGTACAGTTTAATATCTGGTGTGGCTAAACCACCATCCCTAGCATGTCTTTTCATTAATATCCTAGATACTCTAGACCTCTTGTTTTTCCAAATGAATTTTGTTATTATTTTGTCCAGCTCAGTAAAAAAAAATTTTGGTAGTTCGATTGGTATGGCACTGAATAGATAGATTAATTTAGGTAGAATTGTCATTTTTATTATATTAGCTCGGCCTAACCATGAGCAACTGATATTTCTCCATTTATTTAGATCTGATTTTATTCGCGTGAAAAGTGTTTCATAGTTATGTTCATATAGGCCCTGGGTTTGTCTTGGCAAATAGACTCCCAAATATTTTATAGTGCCTTCAGTAACTTTGAATGGAATTTCTCTTTCTATCTCTTGCTGTTGGGCTTTGTCAGTAATGTATAGGAATGCTGAGGATTTATGTGGGTTTATTTTATATCCTGCAACTTTGCTAAAGTTGTTTATTATTTCAAGTAGTTTTTTACTTGATTCTCTAGGATTCTCTAGATAAATCATCATATCATCTGCAAAAAGTGATAATTTAGTTTCTTCTTTTCCTATTCTAATTCCTTCAATTTCTTTTTCTTCTCTTATTGCTACAGCTAATGTTTCTAGAACCAAATTGAATAATAGGGGTGATAATGGACATCCTTGTTTCACCCCTGATCTTATTGGGAATGCATCTAGTTTATCCCCATTACAAATAATGCTTGTTGATGGTTTTAGGTAGATGCTATTTATAATTTTGAGGAAGGTTCCCCTTATTCCTATGCTTTCTAGTGTTTTTAATAGGAATGGGTGTTGTACTTTGTCAAAGGCTTTTTCTGCGTCTATTGAGATGATCATATGGTTTTTGCTAGTTTTGTTGTTGATATGATCAATTATGCTAATAGTTTTCCTAATATTGAACCAGCCTTGCATTCCTGGAATAAATCCTACCTGGTCATGGTGTATTATTCTCGTAATGAGTTGCTGCAATCTTTTTGCTAATATTTTATTTAAAATTTTTGCATCAATATTCATTAGAGAAATTGGTCTATAATTTTCTTTCTCTGTTTTAACTCTACCTGGTTTAGGTATTAGTACCATATTTGTGTCATAAAAAGAATTTGGTAGGACTCCTTCTTCCCCTATTTTCCCAAATAGTCTGCAAAGTATTGGAATTAGTTGTTCTTTAAATGTTTGATAGAATTCACATGTAAAACCATCTGGCCCTGGAGATTTTTTCCTAGGGAGTTCGTTGATGGCCTGCTCAATTTCTTTTTCTGATATGGGGTCATTAAGAAATTTCACTTCCTTCTCTGTTAGTCTGGGCAGTTTATGTTTTTGTAGATATTCATCCATATCTCTAAGGTTGTCAAATTTATGGGCATACAGTTGGGCAAAATAATTCCTAATTATTGTTTTGATTTCCTCTTCATTAGAGGTGACCTCACCTTTTTCATTTTTTATACTGGTAATTTGATTTTCTTCTTTCTTTTTTTTAATCAAATTGGCCAAAGGTTTGTCAATTTTATTGGTTTTTTCATAAAACCAGCTCTTTGTTTTATTTATTAATTCAATAGTTTTCTTGGTTTCAATTTTATTAATCTCTCCTTTGATTTTCAGTATTTCTAATTTGGTATTTAATTGGGGATTTTCAATTTGCTCTTTTTCTAGCTTTTTCAGCTGTATGCCCATATCATTGATCTCCTCTTTCCCTATTTTATTCATGTAGGCATTTAGAGATATAAAACTTCCCCTAAGAACAGCTTTTGCTGCATCCCATAAGTTTTGGTATGTTGTTTCATTATTGTCATTCTCTTGAATGAAATTATTGATTGTTTCTCTGATTTGATCTTTGGCCCACTCACTCTTTAGAATTAAATTATTTAGTTTCCAATTAGTTTTTAGCTTATTTTTCCATGGTGCTTTATTAAAAATGATTCTTATTGCATCATGATCTGAAAAGGATGCATTGACTACTTCTGCTTTTCTGCACTGGATTGTGAGGTTTTTATGCCCAAGTACATGGTCAATTTTTGAGTATGTGCCATGTACTTTTGAGAAGAAAGTATATTCCTTTTTATCCCCATTCAGTTTTCTCCACAGGTCTATCATATGTGCCTTTTCTAAAATTCTGTTTACCTCCTTAACTTTTTTCTTATTTATTTTGAGGTTAGATTTATCAAGTTCAGAAAGGGGGAGGTTGAGGTCTCCCAATATTATAGTTTTGCTGTCTATTTCTTCCTGTAACTCCCTTAACCTCTCCTCTAAGAATTTGTATGCCTTACCACTTGGTGCATATATGTTAAGCAATGATATTGCTTCATTGTTTATGGTGCCTTTTAGCAGGATATAATGTCCTTCCTTATCTCTTCTAATTAGATCTATCTTTACTTTTGCTTTGTCTGAGATTAGGATTGCTACACCTGCTTTTTTTACTTTAGCTGAGGCACAATATATTTTACTCCAGCCTTTTACCTTAACCCTATGTGTATCCCCCTGTTTCAGATGTGTTTCTTGTAAACAGCATATTGTAGGATTATGGTTTTTAATCCATTCTGCTATCTGCTTCTGTTTTGTGAGAATGTTCATCCCCTGCACGTTCAGGGTTATGATTTCTATCTGTGTCTTTTTCTCCATCCTAATTCCCCCTGTTTATGCTTTTATTTCTCCCTTTCCCCTTCTCCTCCCCAACAAAGTTTTGCTTTTGACCGCCGCTTTCCTCAGTTAACCCTCCCTCTTTATTCCCCTCCCTTATCTAACCGTTACCCACTTGCTACTTCTCCTCTTCCTTCTGCCCTCCCCCCTCCCTTTTTCCCCCCTTTCCCTCCCACTTCCCGTAGGACAAGATAGATTTCGAAACTTATCAGAGTATGTTATTCCCTTCTTGAACTAGATCAGATGACAGTAAAGCTCAAATACTGCTCTTCTCCCTCCCTTCTTTCCCTCTACTATAATATGTTTTTTTGCCACTTCCTTTGGTGTAATTTACCCTTTTCTACAACCTTCTTACCACTTCCCTCATAGCCCTCCCTTTATATCTCTTATTTATATTTTATATCTTTACATCAGTTAATTTATACAGGCATTCACAACCTATGTATATCCCTTTCATTTGTCACAATAGTTGTACCATTCACAAGAATGACTTATATATGTATATGTATATATATATATACATAAAAAACATACATAAGATGATATAATCCCACATAAAGATGTAAACAACCTAAGCTTATTGGTTAATGAAGTTTGTGGGGTTTTTCCCCCGGTTACCTTTTTATGTCTCTCTTGAGGTTTGTATTTGGAGATCAAATTTTCCATTGAGTTCTGGCCTTTTCATCAGGAAGGTCTGGAATTCCCCTATTTCATTGAATGTCCATCGCCTTGCCTGGAAAATTATGCTTAGTTTTGCTGGGTAGTTGATCCTTGGTTGTAGTCCCAACTCCTTTGCCCTTCGGAATATCATATTCCAATTTCTCCTGTCTTTTAATGTGGAAGCTGAGAGATCCTGCGTGATCCTGACTGTAGTTCCACGATATTTGAATTGCTTCTTTTTGGCTGCTTGCAGTATTTTCTCCTTAAGTTTATAGCTCTGAAATTTGGCTATAATATTTCTTGGTGTTTTCAGTTTGGGATCTCTTTCAGGGGGTGATCGGTGAATTCTTTCAATGACTATTTTGCCCTCTGGCTCTAGGACCTCTGGGCAGTTGTCTTTGATAATTTCTTCGAAGATACTGTCAAGGCTCCTTTTTTCATCGTGGATTTCCGGTAGACCAATAACTCTCAAATTGTCTCTCCTGGATCTATTTTCCAGGTCAGTTGTTTTGCCAATCAGATATTTCACATTTTTTTCTATTTTTTCATTCTTTACATTTTGTTTTATTACTTCTTGATGCCTCATAGATTCATTAGCTTCCACTTGCTCAAGTCTAATTTTAAATGAGTTAGTGTTTACATTTTGCTTTTGAGCCTCCATTTTCAATTGGTTGATTTCACCTCTCAGGGTGTCCTTTTCTCTCTCTAGATTCTGAATCTCCATAGCCATTTCGCCAATCTTATTCTTTAGGGACTTGATTTCGTCAGTGGATTTTTTCTCCCTTTTTTCCATTTTTTCCATATTTTCTTTTAGCTCCCTAATTTGGTTTTTAAAATCCTCTTTTAGCTCCTCCAGCAGTGCTTTTTGGGCTGGAGACCAGATCATATTAGCTTTTGAGGTATCTGATGTATCTACCGTGTCATTGCTATCTTCTTCTAAGTCGATATTTTGATCCTGCCTGTCTCCATAAAAAGAATCTATTGTCCTCGGTTTTTTTGTGTTCTTCTTCATGTTGGATTGCCTTTTGCTGGCGTTAGAACGAATTTCTATCTGTGAGTCTCAGGGCTTTCTGTCCCAGCTTTCTTATTCTGGGGGTTGTGAGTCTAAAATTATAACCTTCAGTTTCCTGAGGTGTGGGGGAGGGGTCTGGCTCCCTGGCGTCTCACTCCCTATGGGTGCTCTCCAGCACTTGCTTTTCAGCAATGGTCTCAGCTGTTTGTTGTTTGAGCTGATGACTGGCGCTTCCCCTGGGGGAGCAAGGTTACGTCTGGGCTCCTGGCTTGGCCCCCTGCCGACTCTTCCCCTCTGGGACTAATGAGCTTCTAGTATTTGTCCTGTGAAGCCCCGCTACTCTCTCCTCTGTTTCAGTTTTTTTTTTTTTTTTTTCCCGAGGAATTCTCTGGGTGAGGGGGGGGAGGGGTTAGAGCCACTTACCTAGCCATTGAGTCTTCCCGAAGTTCAAGAGGCCGAGATCCTGGGTTTTGCAAGCGTCAGAACTGGGTGTTTTCGCGGCTGTTGGCGTTGCGCTGCCTCTCGTCGCTCCCAGAGACTGCCGTCCTGTGTTGGGAGGCCTGGGGATCTCTGCCGGTTTCGGGCGCCCAGCTTTCTCCCAGCTCGTCTCCCACGTGGATTTCCCGGCCGGCCGCTTCCGCCTTGGTCTGGAGCAGCTCCGCACCAAGCACTCTCCGCGCCTGCAGGTTCGTTCCTCTGGCCTTTCAGACTCTCCCGTCTCGGAAATTTGCCCCACGCAGACTGCTCGCGGTTTCTGACTCTCTCAAATGTGCTCAAATTCACTTTTTTATGGGAATCTGACAGACCTTGTGAGAGAGCTCCGGTAAGAGGCTGCCTTCATGCGGCCATCTTGGCTCCGCCCCCCCTCATTGCACATTTATAGTGCCCATTCCCAGATACTGGTAAGGACTCTTCATCTGCACATAAAAGCACATATTTCCTCATTAAACTTTATGCATATGTGTACACAGTACTATATAACATGTATATGTTCTCTATTTTCTATGGCCAATTTTGACACTGGAGGAGGAGAGGAATTGTGATGTGGACAATCTATTTTTTTCTCTCTATTAATTTTAAAATGGCCTATGAAATAATCATAACCATATGATAATGACTATCTGTGAATTATATGTGGTTATGTAGGAACTAATGTGTATAAGAATTAGATTTGGAAACCAATTTCTTCACTTGTGACTTTGAGTTGCTGTTTGTGCAAAGGCCGTGAAATTTTGGAGTCTCTTATTTGCGCAATGATCATAACATGAAGTAACAAAATAAAAAAAAATCCATTCTTACTAAATTTCACATGTACTTAATATTCTGGATTGAGAAATCTGGTTAAACACATGGAACATGCAACATGCAACATCTCTGAGGAAATTCTACAATTATTTCTTGAAATACTCATTACAGTGATTGTGAAATGGCAGAGAATGGGGGCTTTAACCAACCTGATCAATTAAATTAAATGTATAAAGACCTGATTCTGATGAACATAGATTTTACTGGATGCCTTTAGCTAAGAATCTTCAAATACAATTGGCAGAATCATTGTATAAACTTTAAAAAAAAGTGGGGAAGTGAGGAGAATAAAGAACACTGAAGGGTCTCTAGAAAACCTCAGTTGCCTGACATTGTGATAGCCTATTTTTATGAGGGATTTATTAAAGGCCACAAGACAACACTCCTAATATTTGTGAGATTACAGAGGAAAAGTGCAAGAGTTTCTTTTCCAGGGATCCTCCTTCAGACATGAATGTCTTTCAGAACGTGGTGCTTTTGAACATGTAATCCCTGGTACTTGGAGTTTCACAGAGGTTCAGTGATTTTTTTCCACCTCCAGGCTTATGTTAATCCAGTAAGTAAAGCCAGTAATTTATTGAACACACAAGGATGGCAGTCATTTAGGCTGTCTCTGTTTGCTTTGCTCTTGTAAACTACATTTAATGGACAGCGGTCTCTTGGGGCAGAAATAAATTTATCTATGGGGAGGGAAGGGGCCATGATAATCTGAGTTCCTGCAAATTGATACTAAGGAATAAAGGTGGGTCAAATTATTGGGTTTTATTGTTTTTCTTTGTTCAGTTTGGTTTAGGTTTTCTGCTATTCAATATCAAATCTCCACAGGAGGCAAAACAATGATAATACAGAGGTATTAAATAGATATGCTGATCTCATTAGGGGAAAATATCAGTAGCAACCAGTATGTAGCAGACAGAGTAGCGGTTCTCAAACATCATATTGAGTCTATTAAGCAAAAGGTACTACTATTTCCCTTTAGAAAGAAGAATGACATGGATGTTAATGATCTCAGTCATTAAAGGCACAATATCAGAGACACCTGCCAATGTTGCTGCCAAAAATTGACTTAAATTTTAAACATGTGTCTATAACATACAAATAGATCCAACAAGAACAAATCAGTGATGGTGCCACAGAGCTTACTGCAGAACAGACTTTATTTCATGTGTTAAGCTAGTCAGTGGAAAACAATGGGATTCACTAAAAAGATCAAGTTCAGTGTAGCCTACTCTCTGGAATTGTCAAAGGGTCAACTTTTTCCCTCCTCACTTAATATCAAATAAAGTGACTTTTCTACTTAAAAGATGAAAAAAATGGGGAAGTCAGTTCATATGATCTGCTGAAGAAATTTATTATTTACATTTTGCCTTGACAACTCCCAATGAGAACCCCATTACACAAAAACCGTAGGTTAAGAAGATAGTAGCTTCTTCTCTTAAATAGCCAAAATCCAGTTCATCTCATTTCTGGCCTCCCTTATACTGTGCCATATCCCTCTCTTATATATTTTCATATCTCTCTGTGTGTCTCTCTGTCTCTGCATCTGTCTCTCTTTGTATTTGTCTCTCTGGAAAGCAGCAAGAGATCCATAGGTATCAGTGTGTCTGCTTATGATTCCCCATTCTGGAACCTTGTGCTGTGTGTTACTTTACCAACTCCTCACCTCAACCACAAAGTTCTCAAAAGTCTATTTGAGTCTACATTTTTAATTCTTTACCTTGGCTAGGAAAACGATTAACTATGGCTCTGGGCACAGTTCTTGATTATGTAGTTCAGCAGCATGCTTTTCCTAGGCTCTATAGTCTATCTGAATTCTATTTAGAACTCAATAGTTTCTATCAAGGACTGTTTCCAAACTCAGTGTTGTGTTGTGTTTTGTGGAACTCCAAGTTTATTGAGTCCTTTGTGCACTTGAACATGACTTATCATGATTATGGTTCATGGGCCAAATATTTATTTCTGATTAAAGGGCACATTTTGAGGAATGAAGATACTTGAAAGAAAATGTGTTGAATCCAGAATGAGAATTCCCAGATTGCTAATCATGCTGAGATTCGTGTGAAGGAGTCTTTCAATTTATGCCTTTATCATTCAACTAGTTGTCAGTATGCATCATTCAAATAAGGCTCCTGAACAGCAATCCTAACATCTTCTTGTGCTCATTTAAAGGACAAAATGAATGATAGAGTCATGGCCACCTTCATATCCTTCAAACATTATGCCAAATATGAAATTTAGGATACATACTAAGTCCCCTCAAACTGATTCTTATGAAACCCTAAATGTGCAGAAAAATCAGACATAGGTGAAATTAGTATGGGGTTGAAAATTCAGAGAAATTCAGCAAAATAACTTCTACTGTTCTGGAATTTTATGTGGTATCTATAATAGTATATATCATGAGACAAATTGGAGGGATTGATAGTAATAGAGTTGCTAAGCATACTTTTATTTGAAAAATATTTCTCATAGAGGATCATAGATATAGAACTAGAATGGATCTTAGCAATCATTGAGTACAAACCCCTCATTTAATGGGTGAGGAAACTTAGGCAAAGAAAGGTCAAGTGAGTTGCCCAGAGTAACTTAGTAAATAGATATCTGAAGAAGACATTTTGAACCCAGGGCTTTTTGATTCCAACTCCAGTGCTATACTTACTACTCCATGCTTCCTTTGTGCATTTCAAAAGATTTTAAAAACTCCAATTCAAATGGTTAATTCATGGAGGTAACTGAATGCCTTTTTAGACCACTATAGATATGACCAGTGTAATAAAATGTTTATAGAGTTTAGGATTGTAATATTTTATCAATTTTAAGTTATAAAGACCTGCCAATAAACTAAACACTTAGGCAGTAATTTACCTAATGTTTGGAACTTAATTTCCCATTCTCATTTATTATGTGGATAATATAGGAAGTGCACAAGAATGAATACTTATATAGTGTACATACTTGATTACATGAAAAGAAATGGAATTAAATTCTTCACACCATTACTTTTAATGGATTAATTCCAACCTTCTTGGTAATGGATAGCAGTCTGGGGATGCAACTTGAGCAATAATAATGTAATAATAATGGTATAGAACAGAAACATATGATGTATATTGGTGAGATTTGTCCTTTTCATCACCCTTCACAAGTTTAGATCTGCAGCTTTTTGCAGTATTAAATAAGATAGGACCAGCTCTGTTTACCTCAGATAAAGTGTTTCAAATTATTATTTGAAGATTTTCCCCTACTATATTAGGGAGTCACTGCAGTTATTTTCCTTACTCTCTGTAGTGATTCCTTATGATACTCTATATTCTCCTTCTAGCTAACCTTTGAAGGCAAGCTGTCATACAGTGATAGTCTTGGCTTTGCCTTAGAGCTCTCCTGGAATATGCTGGATACAGCTGACAATCCGCACATTGCACATTTACTGCCACCTAGTGACAGAATAACAAATATCTATGATATCTCGGTTTTACTTCCCAGTGAGATATTGATTGGATTTGGGGTTATGTATGAATGCAAATTTCATGCTAGTTGTATTTTTGAAATTTCAGTGTAGGTTTGCATTAGCACATTCTATATTTAATCTATTTTTTCTGTTCCAGTAGTGTCTCTACAACCCCTAAAACTCCCATGTTCTCATATGTGTTTATGCATTGTATTTGTTCATATAATGGTCACATAACATTACCTAATTTTCTTGGCAATGTATCAAAATATTCCTGCTTGTGGCTTTTTTTGCATGAACAATCTTACTTTTATACTTAGAAGATTAGTAATTGCACTGGTACAGAATTCTCCATCCCCATCCTGTATTGATCATATATGCTTCTTGTTCCTAATTTTCCTTAAGTGTTCCATAGAGGAACTATTATGTTGCAAGCCTTTTGTTGATTTTGCTTAATGTCTCAAGAGTTCCAGTGGAGTAATGAGATCATTCATTCATACATTCATTCAACAAACGTTTGCTGAACTTGTCCATCCTTTGCCTCTGACCATATAATTACCCTACCTCATGTTCTTCATGGAATCTGTTACACTATTTCCACATGTATAAGTCCATTAAATGTCTGTGACATGATGTGGCCTACCTACATCTGCCATGCTTCTTTTCTATTTTTATTTTGATTTCTATATAATTTTGATTCTTTTGAGACTGCAGTATTATATTAGTAAGAAAATATTTGTGTTTAAAGAGATAGACTTTTGACAGATAAGAAGCTGATGGGCATTCATCATTTGAAGCAATTTCTCAGAAGGGATCAGGCTTCACAAATTCCTATTACTCAATTATGACGTTTGTTCATTTCATTGTCCATTTGTGGCATCTGTCCAAGCTATACCATTGTTCCAAGATAAGTGTATGTGAATACATGTATATATACCTGTCCATATATACATGTGTACATATGAATACACATATGTACATGCATAGTATATCATATATACATTTAGGTAAATGTGTATACATGTATATTAACATGTGAATAAATGTTTTAACTCAGTGAGCTATTGTTCAACTACATATCTGGGGTATATATGTTTTTTATCCAGGTTACTTTTCCAGCATGATGTTAGAAAAATCTAAATCTATTTCATAATACAATGGATTTAACTGAGATAACTTTATATAGTTCATTGTGATTGTAGATTTATAACTCAAAGGGACTAGGGAGGCCATCCATTAAAATTTCTAAATTACCCAATGTCATACATGTATTAAGAAATAAACCAGATTACAATTTAGTTATATTGACCTCAATCCAACCCTCCTTCCAGTAGCGCCTGAGGCTTTAATCAACTAGTACAATACTTGACTACTCCCTCCACAGATACAAACCATTGACCAACTCTGCCTTCTTATATTGTGAGATTCTTCTCCTATGATATTCCATAAATCTATCAAAGGGTAGCACACAATATGCTTCAAGGAGTGCCATGCTAAAATCTAGGAAAGAGTTGATGGAGACATATGTTAGGATGCTAGGTGTGTGAGTGGGAAGAAGGGGGTATTTTGGAGAGCTGATGTGAAGAAAGAAATGGCAAGATTTAGTAAGTGATTAGATATCTAAGTTAAATTAAAATTGGGAATTGAGAATAACCCAAGGTATGAATATCTGGGTAAGTGGAAAAAATGATGGTGATATGTTCCTCTTTCATAGTAGTTGGGAAATTTGGAAGAGTGGTTGGTTTAGGGAGAAAGAGACATTTTGACATGAATTTGATATCTAGTTTTATATATGCAATCCAAATAAGCAATTAAACTCAAGACTGGAGATGGAGTAAGTCTCATAGAAGAGAGACTAGTCTGATATATATATATATATATATATATATATATGAAATTGGAAGGCATCTGATAGAGATATTAATTGCATATATGGGAACTAATAATGTCACAAAGTTAGTGTGTAGAGAAATAATGACAGATGACCCAAAATACAACTTTTATATATATCCACATATTCACTGTTTGATAATATCCATTTTCTCATTAACTACAGAATGAATATAGATAACAGATCAAGAGGATTTTTTAATTTAAGGATGATTGAACTACAAGAACACTATAAAAAGAAAATATAATCTGGTCATCATATTTTAAGAAATGAAAAAAAAAAACAACTATTCAGCTTTCTTAGACTCAGAGGCCAAAGTGAAAATAGAAATCATCCATTAGTTGCATCAGAATGACAGCCCTCAAAGAAATAAAAATCTTTGGCAAAATCCAGAACTTCCAGGTCAAAGAGTAAATATTTGAATCACCCAGATTTATGAATCAAGGAGACACAGTCAGAATCAAACAAGATTTAGCAGATACAACCAAAAGGAGCAGAGAACTTGGAATATGGTAGAACAATGGTAAAAGAAATATGCTTAAGAATAACTTATTTTAACAGAACTAGATATTGGAGAAGGGTGGACCTTTAATGAAAGAGAACTTTAATGGTTTGTAAGGAAAAGACCAGAGCTGAGGACTTACTTAATACTTACTAAATTGTGTTCTATGCCTTCATTTTGATTTGATGTATGTCTTTGCTTTTTAGGTGTATTTGTTGTATGAAATAGATAATTGGATTTTTATTTTTATCCAATCTACCACTCTTTTTTTCATTTTCTGGAACCAGTTAATCCACTCATATTTGAAGTTGTGGGTTATTTTTATAATTACTTCCATTTATCTCTATTTTTCAGATTAGGATTTTTTCTCCTACTCCCTCTATAAAGATAATATTTTATTTCTTCTGTTATTTTAGATTAACCCATTTTAATGCATCCTTATTCTCACTGGCAATCTTGCCTCACTCTTAAGCTCCTTTCTCCCATGTCATCCCTTTCCTTTGTTCTGGAGTTTTGCTTTAATATATAATTTATTTTTTTTATTTCTTCTTTTTATCTAGTATTATAATTCTTATAAAATCCCATGTCTCCTCCCATTCAACTTGTTATGCTCGTTGTTGCTTTTTTTAAATGTTACTTTCTATGACTTTTTCTAAAATGGATTTCTTTCCCTCAATATCTTTATTGTCTCTTTCCCTTTCTGTCTATTTTGGACTTTTTGAGTTCTTTGTCTAAATAGTTTCTCTGTAATTGCCCTGTAGATATTGTCAGCAAATCACTTTTTTTGATTTTCCTTAATTTTTAGCTATAAAACCAGTTCCTGAAACTGACAGAAAATTTTGTCCCATCGTAATAATTTTGCTTTGTCCCAGACTGCATAATTTATTACTTACATTTACCCTCCCTGTGATCATTTGCCATGACACAACATGGCTTCTATGTGTCAGTTTTCCTATTATGTGGGTATCACTTGCCCCAGGAGCTTTGAGTCCTCTTGGCAAGATTAGTGCCTTCCCTAAGAACCAAATCCAGATTATGCCCATTGTAAGATACCTAGCTCTTTTTATAAGCTTTCTTGTCCCATAGGAATATTATTTACTGGTACCCCTCATTATTGAAACAATATTTCTCCCTTTCTTTCTCCAAGTTTCAATTTCTTCCTTTTGTCTTCTCATTAATTTTTCTCCATGTGTTCTTCTTCATTAAAGCATACAGGAATCATTTCCCTTTTATTTTTAAAGCTTGCTTTAATTAGGATATATTATCTTATTCCCCTTATTTTTTTCTTCCCTTTCCATTTTATGTGCCCTCCTAAATAGTGGCTTAGTCCCACAAAAAGTCTTTGATTTACCTATAAATGGGATACTGTAAAGTAAAGTCTATAATGTTTCAGGCATTTTTTCCCCATCATCACTTCAATTTGACTTCCACTTTCACACAAGTTTTCTTGTGGATGGGGTGGTGGTGTGTTATTAATACCATTGATTTCTTTTTCTTTTTAGTTTTTCTCCTTTTCTTCTGGAGCAATTTATATTGGTTCCTGTGCCTAGATTAGTTGTCATATTTGTCTACCTTTCTTACATTTCTGATGTTGAGGGTATTTGCAAAGAAAGTAATTTGTTCACTTCTGGGTTTCATGTTACGAATGTTCTAAATAGATTTTTAATCAAATATACATGTGTTAGTGGTTTAGCTTGAGATTGTAGGGTATGTTAATTTAAGTTACATCTTGAGATACTTTGCTCCTTGGAATAAATTATTGCATATACTCTGAGGATTTTAGTTTATACAGAAGAGTTTTGTATTATTCAAATTCCCTCTGCTTTATGTTTGAAAGTTTTTTTTGACTGGTTACTTTCTTTTTTTTTTCCCTTTCTTTTTTATTTATTTTTTCATACTTTATTATTTAATATTTTTTAGTTTTCAGCATTGATTTCCACAAGATTATGAGTTACAAATTTTCTCCCCATTTCTACCCTTCTCCCACTTCAAGATGGCATATATTCTGATTGCCCCATTACCCAGTCAACCCTCCATTCTGTCACCACACTCACCCTCCCCCCCCCCATCCCTTTTCCCCTTACTTTCTTGTAGGGCAAGATAGATTTCTTTGCCCCATTGCCTGTATATCTTATTTCCCTGTTGTGTGCAAAAACAAGTTTTTTTTTCAAGCATCTCCTTTTAAAACTTCGATTTCCATATCCCTCTTCCCTCCCCATCCACTCTCTCTAAGAAGGCATGCAATTCAACACAGGGCATACATGTATCATTACCCAAAACACTCCCATAAATAGTCATGTTATGAAAGATGAACTATATTTCCCTCCTTCCTATAGTGTCACACTTTATTTAATTTTCTCCCTTGACCCTGTCCCTTTTCAAAAGTGTATACTTTTGATTACTTCTTCCCTCTATCTGCCCTCCCTTCTATCATCCCACCTTTTTTATCCCCTTCCCCCTACTTTCATATGGGGTAAGATATCCAATTGAGTGTGCATGTCATTCCTGCCTCAAGTTGAATCTGACGAGAGCAAGATTCACTCATTCCCCCTCACCAGTCCCCTCTTCCCCTCCGATGAACTCCTTTTTCTTGCTGCTTTTATGTGAGATAATTTACCCCATTCTATCTCTCCCTTTCTCCCTCTCTCAATATATTCCTCTCTCATCCCTTAATTTTATTTTATTTTTTCAGATATAATCCCTTCATATTCAATTCACCCTGTGTCATCTCTCTCTCTCTCTCTCTCTCTCTCTCTCTCTCTCTCTATATATATATATATATATATATATATATATATATATATATATATATATATATATATATATACATATATATATTCCCTTCAGCTACCCTAATACTGAGAAATGTCTCATATATTACACACATCAACTTTCCATGTAGGAATGTAAGCAAAACAGTTCAACTTTAGTAAGTCCCTTATGATTTCTCTTTCTTGTTTACCTTTTCATGCTTCTCTAGATTCTTGTGTTTGAAAGTCAAATTGTCTATTCAGCTCTGGTCTTTTCATGGAGAAAGCTTAAAGTCCTCTATTTTATTGAAAATCAATATTTTACCTGGGAGCATTATACTCAGTTTTGCTGGGTAGGTGATTCTTCGTCTTAATCCTAACTCCTTTCACCTCTGGAATATCATATCCCAAGCCCTTTGATCCCTTAAGGTGGAAGCTGCTAGATCTTGTATTATCCTGACTGTGTTTCCACAATACTCGAATTGTTCCTTTCTGGCTGCTTGCAGTATTTTCTCCTTGATCTGGGAGCTCTGGAATTTGGTGACAATATTCCTAGGAGTTTCCTTTTTGGGATCTTTTTCAGGAGGCAGTCAGTGGATTCTTTCAATTTCTATTTTACCCTCCGGTTCTAGAATATCAGGGCAATTTTCCTTGATAATTTCTTGAAAGATGATGTCTAGGCTCTTTCTGTGATCCTGGCTTTCATATAGTCCAATAATCTTTAAATTATCTCTCCTGGATCTATTTTCCAGGTCAGTGGTTTTTCCAAGGAGATATTTCACATTGTCTTCCATCTTTTCATTCCTTTGGTTCTGTTTTATGATATCTTGATTTCTCATAAAGTCACTAGCTTCCACTTGCTCCGATCTAATTTTTAAAGAATTGTTTTCTTCAGTGAGCTTTTGGACCTCCTTTTCCATTTGGCTAATTCTGCCTTTCAAGCCATTCTTCTCCTCATTGGCTTTTTGGAGCTCTTTTGGCATTTGAGTTAGTTTATTTTTAAGATGTTATTTTCTTCAGTATTTTTGGTCTCCTTTAGCAAGTCATTGACTTGTTTTTCATAGTTTTCTTATATTACTCTCATATCTCATTCCAATTTTTCCTCTACTTCTCTTACTTGCTTTTCCAAATCCTTTTTGAGCTCTTACATGACCTGAGACCAATTGATATTTTTCCTGGAGGCTTTTGATGTAGGATCTTTGACTTTGTTGACTCCCTCTGGCTGTGTGTTTTGATCTTTGTCACCAAAAAAAGATTCCAAAGTCTGAGTCTGAAACTGAGTCTTGAGTCTGAATCTGAATCCGTTTTGGCTGTCTGTTCATGTTCCCAGTCAACTACTTGACCCTTGAGTTTTTTGTCAGGGTATAACTGCTTGTATATTAGAGAGTACTTTGTCCCAAGCTTTAGGGGCTGCGCTGCTGTTTTTAGAGCTATTTCTACACTGCAAGCTCTGGCACACCAACACTCTTCCTCCCCCAAGAACTGCCAACCCAGACAGTGACCCAGATCCAAGCAGGCTCTGCATTCCTGCTCTGATCCCCTGCTTAATTCCTCCCACCAGATGGGCCTGGGGCTGGAAGCAACTACAGCTGGAGCTCTGAAAATGGCCCCAGACCTGCACCTCTTCCATGCCCCCAGGGCTGGGGCTGACAGCACACCCCTTTCACTGGGATTCAGCAGTTTTCCCCACTAACCCTCTCTGTTGTCTTTGGTGTTTGTGGGTTGAGAAGTCTGGTAACTGCCACAGCTTGATTATTCAGGGCCCTATGGCCTGTTCTGCCCAGCTCCTGGTCTGGTTGGTCCTGGCGTGGCCTATGCTGTGCTGTGCTCTGCTCTGCTCCCAGCTCTGTACTATAGACCCTTCTCAGTGACCATCCAGACTTTCCTGGGCTTGAGCCCTGCTTCCCTCTGCTATTTCATTAGTTCTGCAGCTCAGAGTCATTTTTTTGTGTTCAGAGCCATTTTTACAGGTGTTTGGAGGGATTTGGGGGAGAGCTTAAGCAAGTCCCTCTTTTCTAGCCACCATCTTGTTTCCACCCCCATAATGGTTACTTTCAGCATTTGTTTTTGGTCACTGAAATTATTGAATTTAATCACTATCTTTTGGGGGATTGAAATATAAGATTTTTCTAGAGGGCGATCATTGAATTTTCTTTTCAGTTGACACTTTGTTTTCTATGTTTAGAATTTTTGGATAGTTTTCTTGAATTATTTCTCAAATTGTAATGTTCAGGTCTTTGACTTATTATGTTCTTCTGGAAGTCTTACAATTATTAATAAGTAATTTTTGCTTCCTATCTTTGAGATCAAAATATTTTGCCTGTATGGAGGTTATATTTTCTCCTATTTTTTTTGCTTGTGTTCTTGCAAGTTATCCTTTACATCTGTGCAATTAAATTCCCAATATATTGTTCTCTCTTTGGTTTCTTTTGGGAAGTTTCATCATGGATTCAAGTTTTTTTCTCCTATCCTGCTTATATCTGGTAAGACCATAAATTCTGCATCAGAACTTTTATGTTGCTCTTAAACCATGTATGAACATCATCAACATCCTTGTGTGTTTCCATGCTCTCTTGGGAATCCACAGGGTCCTCTGACTCATCAGCTAGTGATTCATTTTCCTTTCTCTTAAAATAGGTATTTATAAATATCTGGAATTGCTTAGATGACTTAAAAGCATCCTCTCTTCTGCTCGTAAGCTACTCCCTAATAGGTTGATTTGCTAGCACTTATCTTTAACTGGGTTTTAGTCACTTGAAATCTTTAAGTTCAGTCTTTTTGCCTTACTACTCTATTTTTCAATTTCTGCCTCTTTCTCCTTTGATATTAGTTTCCCCAGATAACAGACTTTAAAGGTATTAAATCCTCCTTAATTTCTGGGCAATTTATATTACATTAGTTTCAGTCTTTGCCCCAAAATGACATTGGATGGGACAAAATTATCCCGAGCAGAATTCCTGTACCCTTTGATTCAGACATGATGGATACATAGAGATGATAACATCATATGTTAGTTCTCTCTGTGCTTAATTTCTCTGGGTAAGTAAAATAGTACACACTGCAGGACTGGCCAGAGCATTCTTATGACTTTGACATACTGTTTCTCAGGGAGCATGGGCTGTGGGATAGAGTTGAGCTTTGTTTCAAGCTCATGGTGTGCCCAATGAGGCTCTGCCAGTAGGTGTTATCTGGGTTGGTGGGGTGGGGTGCTGAGTGAAAATATTAGGGAATTAGAGATTATCCCTCTTTGCTATTATTTTCTTGGGGTATTACTTCACTAATTTTTTCTTGTCTTTTTTTGGTATATAGATGAAGGATAAGTTTATCCTTTGGTCATAATTCTTATCCAAAGAGTTCTTAGAAAAATGATAAAATTCATCAGAGATACCGAGATAAATTCCATTTAAAATAACCTGAGACAGTATAAACCATTTTGAGTCTATATGCTAAGAGACACAGGAACCATATGAACACAACAGAGCACTCTACACAAATATAAACAGATTTAAATTATTATATAAATATTAAATGTTCATGAGTAGATTAAACCAATATAAAAATGATAATTATCTTTAAAATAATTTACTTATTTAGTGACATACCAACAAAATTACAAAAAAGAGTAGAAAGTTGCAAAAGTAACAAAATTTAGATGAGTAATAAAAGATCAAGAATATCAAGTGAATCATTTTTAAAAAAATCAGAAGAAATAGATCTCAATAATTACTATAAAACTGTAACAATCAAACATTTGGTGCTAGGTAATAAACTGAGAGTTTGATCAGTGGAACAGAATAAATATGCAATATACAGAAATAAAGGCACAGTAACCAGTATGTGATATTATTGTATGAAATCAATGCTTGACAAAAAAAAACTTGTTAAAACTGGAAAGTAGTCTGGCAGAAAGCAGATATTGACAAATATTTTGTACTGTATACCAAGATAAATTCCAAATGGGTATGTGATTTAGACATAAAGGGTCCAATCATAAACAAATTAGAGGAGCATGGAAGAAATAAATTCCCTCTCAAATCTATTGATAGGAGAGAGTTTTTGACAAGACCAAAAAATAGGATATTCACAGGAAGTAAAATCAATAATTTTGATTACATATAAATAAAAAAATCCTCAAATAAAACCAATGGGGCTAAAATTAGAAGAAAAGCAGGAAATGGGAAAACATCTTCACAGTAAATTTCTATAATAAATGTCTCATTTCTAAGATGTATAGATAACCAAGTCAAACTTATAAACATGAAAGCCAATTCTCAATTGTTTAGTGGTCATCCAATATGAGTAAACTGTTTTAGAGGGAAAAAATACAAGGTATCAATACTTATATACTGATCATTAATAATTAAAGAACTGGAGGCCCAGGGTGGAAGTACCAGATACTGCTGTAGTCAAGCCCCAGGCCTCCGACCCACAGTCTAAAGGTTTGAAACTTGCCTTCCCAAACATCCAGGAGCCATGATGGCCAGGTAAAATGAGTCATATTCCTGCCTTGAATAAACCCAGAGAATAAAACCTCAGGAGAAACAGAGGAGCCAGAATAGGGCTTCAATGGGTGGAGCTAAATAAGGTCAACTCCAGGAACCCAGACTTTGGGGTCTGGCTTTGCACATCCGGGGGAAGTGGTAGACACCAGCACAGACAAGAGCTGAGAACACCCATTCGGTAGAACAGTCCT
The DNA here is from genome assembly GCF_011100635.1 of Trichosurus vulpecula. Taxonomy (NCBI): domain Eukaryota; kingdom Metazoa; phylum Chordata; class Mammalia; order Diprotodontia; family Phalangeridae; genus Trichosurus; species Trichosurus vulpecula. Next base: position 218,272,919 of record NC_050573.1, on the reverse strand, counting down.
GGGGAAAAGGAGACCCCCCCAGCAGCCAGACCACCCCTCCCCCACACCTCATGAAACCAGAGGCTAGAGCACATAAAGCTAGATCCCAACACCAGAAACTTGGGACAGAGCCTCCTGAGCCCCAGAAGCAGAGATCGACTTCAGAAAGAAGGAGGAAAAAAAAACACCATGAAAAAGAACAGCAAGAAGCTTTCAAAGATGGTGGAATCATATTGTGCAGACAGGGATGATCAAAATACCAGTTCAGAAGAGGACAGCATGGACACTACACCCACATCTGAAACCTCAAAAGGAAAAGTGAATTGGTCTCCAGACCTAAAAGCATTCCTGGAAGAATTCAAGAAGGATTTTAAAAACCAAATTAGAGAGATAAAAGAAAAATTGAAAAAAAAATTCAATGAGGAAAACAAATCTTTAAAATGTAAAATCAGGGAATTGGTTAAGGAAAATCAGAATATAATTGGAGAAAATGTCTCACTGAAAAGTAAAATCAACCAAATGGAAAAGAAGATAGAGAAGATAAAGGAAGAAAACAAAACATTAAAAATTAGAATTTGGCAGGTAATGACTCTATGAGACATCAAGAATCAGTAAAACAAAATCTAAAAAATGAAAAAAAATAGAAGAAAACATGAAATATCTGATTGGAAAAATAACTGACCTGGAAAATAGATCTGGGAGAGACAATCTAAGAATTATTGGTCTACCTGAAAGCTATGATGAAAAAAAGAGCCTAGACAGCATCTTACATAAAATCCTTTAGGAAAATTGCCCAGAGGTCCTAGAAGCAGAGGATAAAATTGTCATCAAAAGAATCCATTGATCACCCCATGAAAAAGATTCCAAATTAAAAACTCCAAGAAATATTATAGCCAAATTCCACAACTACCAGGTCAAAAAGAAAATCTTGCAAGCAGCTAGAAAGAAACAATTCAAATATCAGGAAACTACAGTCAGGATCACACAGGATCTTTCAGCTTCTACATTAAAAGACAGGAGAAACTGGAATACGATATTCTCAAAGCAAAGGAGGTTGGACTACAACCAAGGATCAACATCCCACCAAAATTGAGCATAATTTTCCAGGCAAGGAGATGGACACTCAATGAAATAAGGGAATTTCAGACCTTCCTGATGAAAACACCAGAGCTCAATGGAAAATTTGATCTCCAAATGCAAAATTCAAGAGAGACATAGAAAGGAAAATGGGGGGGGGGGGACCCAGGTTAATCAATAAGGCTAATTAATTATATCCTTAAATAGGATTATTTTGTTTTATATATATGTCAATCTTAAGAACAGTACACTCAGTATGACAATTGAAAGGGATATGCATAGACTGTGGATATTAGTATAAAATAACCAATATTATGATAAAATATAATTAAGACATATAAATTGATGGTTCTGGAAGAAGAGGTAAGGAGGTAGTAGAAAAAGGTAAATAATATCACGTGAAGAGGCACAAAAACATATTGTAGTAGAGGGAAAGAAGGGAGGGAGAAGAGCGGTATTAGAGCTTTACTCTCATCTGATTTGGTTAAAGAAGGGAATAACACACCCTGATTACTATAGAAATCTAACTTGTCCTACAGGCAGTAGGAGGGGAAAGGGGAAAAAAGGGAGGGGGTGATCAGAAGGGAATGAAGAAGTAGCAAGTGGAAAATTGTAAAGTAAGGGAGGGGAATCAAGGGGAGGGTAAACTGAGGAGAGCTGTGGTCAAAAGCAAAACTTTGTTGAAGAGTGGAAGGGGAAGAGGAGAAATAAAAGCATAAACGGGGGGAGATAGGATGGAGAAAAAGACACAGATAGAAATCATAACTGTGAATGTTAATGGGATGAACTCTCCCATAAAACAGAAATGGATAGGAGAATGGACTAAAAACCATAATCCTACAATATGCTGTTTACAAAAAACACATTTGAAACAGGGGGATACACACAGGGTAAAGGTAAAAGGCTGGAGTAGCAATCCTAATCTCAGACAAGCCAAAGCAAAGATAGATCTAGTTAAAGAGATAAGGAAGGACACTACATCCTGCTAGAAGGCACCATAAACAAAGAAGCAATGTAACATATATGAACCAAGTGGTATAGCATGAAAATTCTTAGAGGAGAGGTTAAGGGAGGTAGAGGAAGAAACAGACAGCAAAGCTATCATAATGGGAGACCTCAACCTCTCCCTCTCTGAACTTGATAAATCTAACCTCAAAATAAAAAAGAAGTTAAGGAGGTGAACAGAATTTTAGAAAAGGCAGATATGATAGACCTCTGAAGAAAACTGAATGGGGAGAAAAAGGAATATACTTTTTTCTCAGCAGTGCATAGAACATACTCAAAAACTGACCATGTACTAGGGCATAAAAACCTCACAATTCAGTGCAGAAATGCAGAAGTAGTCAAAGCATCCTTTTTAGATCACGATGCAATAAAAATTATTTGTAATAAAGAACCATGGAAAAATAAAATAAAAATTAATTGGAAGATAAATAATCTAATTCTAAAGAATGAGTGGGCCAAAAAACAAATCATAGAAACAATTAATAACTTCATTTAAGAGAATGGAAATTATGAGACAACATACCAAAACTTATGCGATGCAACAAAAGCAGTTCTTAGGGGAAGTTTTGTATCTCTAAATGCTTACATGAATAAAATAGAGAAAAAGATCAATGAATTGGGCACGCAACTGAAAAGGCTACAAAAAGAACAAATAAAACAAACTATCCATCTTCAGATATAAAGCTCATGGATTCAGTGGGGTACTAAATTTGGAACTTAAAAAATGAATTGATTAAAAAAAGAAAAATAGAAAATTATGAAAGATTTTGAGGATGAAAGTTTCTACTCCTCCATATTATTGCTCATCAGACCTATAAATCTGAATTTCCATTTCTAAACTATTTCTATGGAAATTGTTGGTACATTTCTATGGAAATGATGGTACACCCCATCCCTTTCTCCTCTATTTTTCTGTTATGTCTGAATCTTAGAAGATTAAATTATTTATTTTTAGTTTTTAACATTCATTTCCACAATATTTTGAATTACAAATTTTCTCCCCATCTCCCACCTCCCCCCACCCCAAGACAACATAACCTCCCTTCTATCACCCCGTCTCTCCCCTTCCCTCTTACTTTCTTGTATGGCAAGATAGATTTCTTTACCCCATTGCCCATGTATCTTATTTCCCAGTTGCAAGTAAAAATAATTTTTAACATTTCTTTTTAAAACTTTGAATTCCAAATTTTCTCCCTTCTTCTCTCCCCACGCACCCTCATTGAGAAGGCAAATGGTTCAATACAGGTTAAATGTGTGTTGTTAGGCAAAACACTTTCATAATAGTCATGTTGTTAAAGACTAACTGTATTTCCTTCCATCCTATCCTACCTTAACCATTTATTCTATTTTCCTCCTTTGAGCTTGTCCCTTTACAAAAATGTTTGCTTCTGACCACCCCCTCTCCCAGTCTGCCCTGCCTTCTATCAACCCCCCAATCCATTTTGCACTTACTTTCCCTGTAGGGTAAGGTACCCAATTGAATGTGTATGTTATTCCTTCCTTAAACCAAATCCCATGAGAGCAAAATTCACTCATTCCTTTTCACCTACCCCCTCTTCCCTTCCATTATAACTGTTTTTTCATGCTTCTTTTATGTGAAATAATTTCTCCCATTCTACCTTTCCCATTATCCTCCAAATATATTCCTCTCTCAACCCTTAATTTTATTTTTTAGATGTCATCCCTTCATATTCAACTCACCCAGGGCCCCCTCTCTCTAAATATGTATATTCCCTTCCACTACTCTAATACTGAGAAAGGTCTCATGAGTTACAAATATCATTTTTCCACGTAGGAATGTAAACAGTTCAACTTTAATAAGTCCCTTACGATTTCTCTTTCCTGTTTACTTTTTTATGCTTCTCTTGGTTCTTATATTTAAAAGTCAGATTTTCTATCCAGCTCTGGTCTCTTCATTGAGAAAGCTTGAAAGTCCTCTGTTTCAGTGAAAATCCATATTTTTCCTTGAAGTATTATACTCAGTTTTGCTGGGTAGGTAATTCTTGGTTTTATTCCTAGCTCCTTTGACCTACAGAATATCATATTCTAAGCACTTCCATCCCTTAATGTAGAAGCTGCTAGATCTTGTATTATGCTGATTATGTTTCCACAATACTCAAATTGTTTCTTCCTGACTACTTGTAATATTTTTTCCTTGACCTGGGAACTGTGGAATTTGGAGTTTTCCTTTTGGGATCTTTTTCAAAAGGCTATCTATGGATTCTTTCGAATTCTATTTAACCTGTGGTTCTAGAATCTCAGGGAAGTTTTCCTTGATAATTTCTTGAAAGATGATGTCTAGGCTGTTTTTTGATATGGCTTTCAGATAGTCCAATACTTTTTAAATTATCTCTCCTGGATCTATTTTCCAGATCAGTGGCTTTTCCAATGAAATATTTCACATTGTCTTCCTTTTTTTCATTCTTTTGGTTCTGTTTTATAATTTCTTGATTCTTCATAAAGTCATTTGCTTCTATTTGCTCCATTCTAATTTTTAAGGAATTATTTTCTTCAGTGAGCTTTTGGACCACCTTTTCCATTTGGCCAATTCTGCTTTTATGGCATTTTTCTCCTAATTGGCTTTTTGGACCTCTTTTGCCATTTGTCTTAGTCTATTTTTTAAAGGCATTATTTTCTTCAGTATTGTTTTAGGTCTCCTTTCACAAGGTGTTGACTCGTTTGTCATGATTTTCTTGCATCACTCCATTTCTCTTCCCAATCTTTCCTCTACTTCTCTTGCTTGATTTCCAAAATCATTTTTGAGTTCTTCCATGGCCTGAGACCAATTCAAATTTTTCTTGGAGGCTTTGAATACAGGGTATAGCATCTTTGACTTTGTTGTCTTCTTTGCTTATATGTTCTGTTCTTCATTATCACCAAAGTAAGATTCTATAGTCTGAGTTTTTTATGCTGTCTGCTCATTTCCCCAGCCAATTACTTGACTTTTGATCTCTTTGTCAAGGTATGACTCTACTTCCAGAGTGAAGAGTGCTCTGCCCCAAGCTTCAGGGATGGAATTCTTGCTTGATTACCCCCACCATCTGTGTGCTTGGAGCATTGGAAACAGCTGCTACTGCTGCTGCCACCCCAGTCACCTCCCCTGCCCCAGGGCTGGGGCCTGACCCTCTTACCCAGGTCTGACAGAGTTTTCCTGCTGACCTTATACAGTTACTTTGATGTTTGTGGGTTTAGAAGTCTGGAAAGTGGCACAGCTGCCAGTGACTCAGTGCCCTGAGTCTGCTCCAGCCTGATCTGTGCTGGTGCAGTCTATGCTGGCTGAATTCTGCTCTTAACACAGTATGATGGACCTTTCCCACCAACCTTCCAGGCTGTCTCGGGCTGGAGACTTGTTTCATTCTGCCACTTTCTGAGTTCTGTAGCTCTGTAATTTGTTAAGATTAATTTTTAAAGGTATTTGGAGGGATTTGGGGGAGGTGTCAAGTGAGTCCCTGCTTTTACTCTGCCATCTTAGCTCTGCCCCCAAGAAGTATCATTTCTTATAAGCAGTGTGACATAAATTTTGTCCCATGATATTTCAGGCCTTTTCCTGAAAAATCTTTTCTTTTACTGAATTTTTGTTCCCATCTTTATTTCCTTGTATGATTTTTAAAAGAAATTAGTTAGTAGTCCTTCTGTTGTATGTTGTTGTGCTTTAACCCCATACGTATACATATTTTTTTCTTTCTATAATGGTCTCTAGATATGGGGTACTTATTTAATTAATTGTGCTATTCTTGGTAACTTTGATTATTTACTTTTCATGTATCTTCATCATCTTTGATAGTTGCAAAGTAAATATACTGCTATGAATGTATTGTTTTTGAAGGAATTCTTCAAATGCCTCTTTTAAAAACAACTGAACATCTATCTCTTTTCACTTATGATTAGGGTTATACTTGTAGCCTATATCACATCCACAGTTTCTAGCTCTTCAGAAGACATTCCACTTTCCTCTGTGGTTTATGGTTAATGCAAAATATGCTTACTTTATTTGAATTTCCTTTAAATCTGAAGGTCTTCTGAATTTTTAAATTTAACCACTCTATTTTTGGTTTATAGATAACAGATAAGTGTGCATTTGTGGGGGGTGGAGGCATTATGGTGGCTGGAAAGCAGGGACTTGCGTGAGCTCCCCACCAAGTCCTTCCAAAAACCTATAAAAATGGCTCTGAACCAATTCTAGCACTGTAGAACCCACAAAATAGCAGAGAGAAGCAGGGTTCCAGCCCAGGACAGCCTAGATGGTTGCTGGGTGAGGTCTTTCGCACATGGAGCTGGGAGCACAGCAGAGCCCAGCGTGGGTCACACAGACCAACCAGACCAGGAGCCAGGTGGAGCGGGCCCTAGCACCCTGAATCAGTGAGCTGTGGCAGTTGCCAGACTTCTCAACCCACAAATACCAAAGACAACAGAGAAGAACTGCAGAACCCACAAAATAGTGGAGGGAAGCAGGGCTCTAGCTCAGGACAGCCTGGATGGTCTCTGGGTAAGGTCTATCCCACACAGAGCTGGGAGCAGAGGGGAGCCGAGGGGAGCCAAGCCCAGCGTGGGTGGCACAGACCAACCAGACCAGGAGCTGGGAGGATCGTGCCCTAGCGCCCTGAATCAGTGAGCTGCAGCAGTTACCAGACGTCTCAACCCACAAACACCAAAGAAAACAGAGAAGGTTAGTGGGAAAAGTTGCGGGAGTAGAAGGAGTTTGCGGTTCGGCTACCACCCCGAAGGCAGCAGAGGTGGGACAACTACAGAACTACAGCTGCAGTTGCTTCTTGCCACAGGTCCACCTGGTGGGAGGAATTAAGTGGTGGATCAGAGCAGGAGTGAAGAGCCTGCTGAAGATCTAAGTCCAGTCCGGGTTGGGGGTTCTTGGGGAAGGAGGAGAGCTGGTGTGGCAGAGCTGGCACATACCCCCAAGCTTGGAACATAGAACTCTTTACGCTACAAGCAGTCATACCCCGCTGAGAAACTCAAGGGTCAAGTAAGTTGGCTGGGAACATGGCCAGGCAGCGAAAACACACCCAGATTCAGTTTCAGACTTTGGAATCTTTCTTTGGTGACAAAGAAGACCAAAACATACAGCCAGAAGAAGTCAACAAAGTCAAAGAGCCTACAACAAAAGCCTCCAAGAAAAACACGAGCTGGTCTCAGGCCATGGAAGAGCTCAAAAAGGATTTGGAAAAGCAAGTTAGAGAAGTAGAGGAAAAATTGGGAAGAGAAATGAGAAGGATGAGAGAAAACCATGAAAAACAAGTCAATAACTTGCTAAAGGAGACCCAAAAAATACTGAAAAATATACTGAAGAAAACAACACCTTAAAAAATAGACTAACTCAAATGGCTAAAGAGCTCCAAAAAGCCAATGAGGAGAAGAATGCCTTGAAAGGCAAAATTAGCCAAAGGAGGTCCAAAGGACCACTGAAGAAAATACTACCTTAAAAATTAGATTGGAGCAAGTGGAAGCTAGTGACTTGATGAGAAATCAACATGTTATAAAACAGAACCAAAGGAATGAAAAAATGGAAGACAATGTGAAATATCTCATTGGAAAAACCACTGACCTGGAAAATAGATCCAGGAGATATCATTTAAAAATTATTGGACTACCTGAAAGCCATGATAAAAAAAAGAGCCTAGATATCATCTTTCAAGAAATTATCAAGGAGAACTGCCCTGATATTCCATAGCCACAGGGCAAAATAGAAATTGAAAGAATACACCAATCGCCTCCTCAAATACATCCCAAAAAGAAATCTCCTAGGAATATTGTCGCCAAATTCTAGAGCTCCCAGATCAAGAAGAAAATTCTGCAGGCAGCCAGAAAGGAACAATTTGAGTATTGTGGAAATACAATCAGGATAACACAAGATCTAGCAGCTTCTACATTAAGAGATTGAAGGGCTTAGAACATGATATTCTGGAGGTCAATGGAGCTAGGATTAAAAACAAAAATCACCTACCCAGCAAAACTGAGTATCATGCTCCAAGGCAGAATATGGATTTTCAATAAGATAGAGGACTTTCAAGATTTCTCAGTGAAAATACCAGAGCTGAATAGAAAATTTGACTTTCAAACACAAGAATCAAGAGAAGCATGAAAAGGTAGTCAAGAAAAAGAACAAGAAAAAGAAATTGCAAGGGACTTACTAAAGTTGAACTATTTTGTTTACATTCCTACATGGAAAGATGATGTGTATGATTCATGAGACCTCAGTATTAGGGTAGCTGAAGGGAATATGCATATATATATATATATATATATGTATATGTGAGTGCTTATATATGTATATATGTATGTGTATGTATGTATGTATACACACACACACACACACACACACACATATATATATATATATATATACACATATACGCAGAGAGAGAGAGAGAGAGAGAGAGAGAGAGGGCACAGGGTGAGTTGAACATGAAGGGAAGATATCAAATTAAGGGATGAGAGAGGGAGATAGGGAGCGATAGAATGGGGTAAATTATCTCGCATAAAAGTGGCAAGAAAAAGCAGTTCTATAGGAAGAGAAGAGAAGGCAGGAGAGGGGAAATGAGTGAATCTGGCTCTCATCAGATTTGACCTGAAGAGGGTATATCATACATACTTAATTGGGTATCTTACCCCACAGGAAAGAAGGAGGAAGAAGATAAAAAGGGGGGGATGATAGAAGGGAGGGCAGATGGGGGTGGAGGAAATCAAAAACAAACATTTTCGAAAAGGGACAGGGTCAAGGGAGAAAATTGGATAAAAGGGGATAGATTAGGAAGAAGCAAAATACAGTTAGTCTTTCACATGAGTATTGTGGAAGGGTTATACATAATGATACACATGTGGCCTATGTTGAATTGCTTGACTTCTTAGGGAGGGTGGGTGGGAAGGGAAGAGGGGAGAGAATTTGGAACTCAAAGTTTTTAAAACAGATGTTCAAAACCAAAAAAAATTTTTTGTATGAAACTAGGAAATAAGATACACAGGCAACGGGGAGTAGGAATTTATCTTGCCCTACAAGAATGGAAGGGAAAAGGGGATGGGAGGGGAGTGGGGTGACAGAATGGAGGGCTGACTTGGGAATGGGGCAACCAGAATATATGCTTTCTTGCAGTGGGCAGGAGGGTAGAAATGGGGAGAAAATTCGTAATTCAAACTCTTGTGAAAATCAATGCTGAAAACTAAATATATTAAATAAAAAAAATTTTTAAAAAGTGTGCATTTGTGTTTTATTCCTGGAAGCAAGTTGTAGATTCTTTTAATTGGCAATATCTTTTCTCTGTTCAGGAGTTTTAAGAAGTATTCTTTGATTATGTGTTATATTCTGATGGTCAGCTTTTTTAAAAGAATTGTTTTTCTTCTGGGAGATATAGGATCTCTAAGTTTCTGTTTCACACACACACACACACACACACACACACGCACACACATACAGACATATGCATATACAGACAAGTCTTATCCTCAAGATCAATGTATTTTAAGTAACGAGAGAATATATTTTCTTTTAATATTGTTACTTTTTTTTCCTTCTCTTCTTCCAAACCCTCCTTTACTTGTTTACATTCTCTTTTTTTCCTACTTAATTGTTCTTTTCCAAAATCATGTAAAGAATGTTTTCAACATTCATTTTTATAATATTTTGAGTTCCAAATTTCTCACTCCCTCCCTTCCCTCTCAATACCCCAAGAAAGCAAACAGTCTGATATTGGTTATATATTACATTCTCAATTAGCTGTTCCCTCTTCTGTTTCTTTGAGGCGGATTACTTTGCACAGTCCTGCCTCACTGTAGTGCTAATCTTGATTAAAGGTCTTCCCATCCATTCATAGGTCTCAGATGGAGCTAGTTAAGGGAAAATTGATTAGGGGAGACTTGTTTGTAGGCAAGCCCACACCCTTTTGCTATTGGGTGCAAAGTTCCAGGGCCCTAAACAAGGTATATATATATACCCTTTGGGTAGCCTTTAAGCTCAGACTAAAGAGCTATGGAGAGTGGAGACTACAGACCTGCAGAGCCTAAGATGAAGAAGAAAGAACTGTGAAAGAGGACAGAGAACTGGAAGAGATGGAGAGATGGAGAGAAAGAGAGAGAACTGGAATGGCTCTGAGAACTGTAAGGGTTTTCAGAACTGTGGGAGGAAAGGATGCAGAGCAAACTGACAGTTACAATTCATGAGTGAGTGTTTATGGGAAGGCCCTAGCAGAAGGGATGGTTACAGGATGGCTTTGCTCTTTGCTGTGATGCTGTGTTTTAATCTTCTTGCTGTTACATTGAGGTGGACTTATTGGTTTTGGAATATAATTACTGTTATGTTGAATTTGGGTTATTGGTTCTGGGACTTGATCCTCTGGTGTCTAAATAAGTGTTTTGCTTCTTCTGCCTTCTACATAGAGAGTCTCTTATATTTTGCGATTATGAACTATACAGGAATATTCATGGTCACCGTTGATACTGTGAATTTTGCTTTACTAACACACTCATTTAAACCCAATTCATTTGTAAGTCAAAATATTACCTTCCTGAAGCCATTGGTCCTCTTCAAGAATGAAGGACAAACAAGAATCTGTTGAGTAGTGGTAACTGCCCCCCTGTGGTACCAACTGGCCAATTCCAATTGGCCAATGCTGCTATTTCCTTCCTCTTCCTCTTCACTTTCCTTCTCCTCCCCACTCCCAATCTTCTTTTTTCCCTCCTCCTCCTCCTCCCCTTCTCCCTCTGTCCAAATGGGGAATCATATCTTTACATGTGATGTTGATGACTTATACTTCACAAGATATCATGAGGTTGGAAGGCTAGATTTTTCCCTCCTCACTATTGATCTATGTATTTATTCTATCATTGCCCCCCACCAAAAGCAACAACTGGGACTATTAACTCTTTTGTCTCACGTAGTTTTCATTCATGATTTCTTGAAATATTGCTCTGTTAAACCAGGCTTTGATAAAGTCTATTGGTATTCAAATGGAGCTACTGGACTATGCCTTTTAATCCAAATCAGTCTCTCACTGACTGGCCAAAAATGCATCCCAGCCCAAGGTTCACTTGCTCATATTTTGAGTTTTGATGGCTCAGAGAGAGTGTAACTAGCAATTATATTTGTTCTGGCCAGAAACTTTGAAGCTTTTTCCCTCTGAGACTGATTCTTTTTGGAAGTCAATTTTTGCCTAAACTTTTACCTAGCCTTTAGTCACTGAATGGGTTTGCCTCAGACAAACTGATATCTTAAGAAGGCCTGGGTCTCACACTGCATTTAGGGCCATTACCAATCATCCTGACCAATGTCTTGTCACTGGATTCCAATTACTCTGGAGGAGAGAATGAGGCTGATGACTTTGCACATTTAAATCTAATTCACTTGCAAGTCAAGACATCACCCTCTATATGTCATTGGTCTTCTTCAAGAATAAAGGACAAAGAACGAAAACATCCTCTTTATTTTAAAATCTGAGGGTTGGACCTCCAAGTTGCATTAGCCTCCTCCTACAATGGGGAGTTAAATATTCATCAGCCTCAGTCACTGCCCCAAATGATGTCTAAGGGACTTTCATTGGCCATATCTGGGCATTAATTTTCTTTCCTTCAGATCTGGTGCACCCTTTCCCACCCTTTCCTAATTTCCTCATGTTCTTTGGTTCTTTGGCTGAGTACAGTGGCAACGTATAATACTGTTGCTCCTAGCAGAACAGGCCTCTGCTTTTTTTTAACCTCTATCTCCTGCATACCAAGGGTTGCAAAGCAGAGTTGAGTTCTCCTTCTGTTGGCACCAAATGGTTGCTAAAGGCAGGGTGTTCTGACAAAGATTGTAGCAATATTAAGGAAATACAACAGCAAAAGCTTTTGCATTCTATTGTGACACTTAGCCACAAAGTGGGGGATTATAAGGAAGGTGGTGCCTAGTAAGCAAGTTAGGAAGTAGAACTTTGCTCCCACTGTGGATAATTCTTGGGGTTTTAACTGATTAGACTTATTTATGTCTTAGTCTGTAAAGATAGATGTAGTTGTGTCTTTAAAATAATTCTTATTTGGTGGCAGTGGTTAAGAGTTTGTGATGATAGAAGAAATGTCTACTGCTCCAACTTGTTTTTTTCTTTAGTTGATGTTATATCTGCAGTTATAGTTATCTTTAATTAAATTATGTATCATTTCCATAATTTGTTCTTTGACTGACCAGTGCTTTAGGATTAAGTCATTGTCTCCAATTAATTTTACTGTTTTCGGTGGCTTTTTATGAAATATAATTTGCATTTTAAGTAAAATTTATGTTTAATATGTCTGTTTTTCTGAATTTATTTTTAAGGTTTTTAATGTCCTAATAATTGGTCAGTTTTTGTAGAAGTATCATACTTATCTGAGAAATAAGTTTACTCCATTGTATTTCCATTCTGTTTCTATTTCTATTATCTATGTTTTTATAAAATTGTATTCATTTCCTTAACTTCTTTCTTTTTAGTGGGAGGAGGGCTGTTATATTTCTCTAAGTCTGGAAGGGCTAGATTGAAACCCCCTAAACTATTTTTTGCTGTATGATTGTTATGCTAATTAATTTAGCTTTTCTTTAAAGTATATTTTTTACCATATGGTACATTCATGGTAAATATTAATATTAGTCCATTGCTAGAAAAACTTTCAGTATAACAAAACTTCCCATTTTTCTCTTTGTAAAGTTTATGTTGTTTGATATCATGATTACTGCAACCACTTTTAAAGTTCATCTAAAGAAAAACAGGTTTTGTTCCAGACTCTTCTTGCAGATCTTTATATTTCAAGTGTGCTTTTTGTAAGAAACATATTATAGGATTCTACTTTCTAATCAATTTTTCTGTCTTCTTTTATCAATAGGGCCATCCTATTCACATTTACAATTATGGTTAATGATTTTTTTTCTTTCCATCCTATGCTCATACTTTTTCCCCCTCCCTTGACTTTCTACTTTCTCTTTACAAAAAAAAAAAAACCATAGTGGTAAAATAGGACTTTACTGTGCTTCAGTGCACTGTACTTACTGTATCAGCTTCTTCTTCTCTGCCCCCTTTACTTTTACTGTCCCAAACCTCAGACCCAAGATTTTACCTTTACTTTCTTTCCTTCTAAACTTCTCTTCATAATCTACCCTCTGAAGTTAGAGGCAGTTTTATGACTAATCCAATCAATCAATAGTAAATATTTATCATCATATTATGTTCCAGCCACAGTAATCCCTCCCTTATTTTGTTGCATTTCTACTTCACACTTGTCTCCTCTATCCTTTCTCACCTGTTTATCTGTTGCATTAAATTAATTTCTGCCACCAAATCTTCCTATGCATATTCTATTCATTTTTGGCTAATTCATATCAAAGTGAGGGAACTTTATCCTCATTGTTTTTGTAGGCTGCTACTTGTGTACCTTAATTATGTGGAATGTTTCCACACCTCCCTTCCCCTTTGTGAATTATTTCCCCTATTCTTCCATTTCTTCTTTTAAGATAATTAAAATGTAACAAGAATAGACTCTCTTTTTTAACTCCCTCTATGACTTCTGATGAGATTATGATTATAACAAAACACTGCTGTTTTTTAACTTATATTCAGTCAGTTCATAAACACCAGTTCCAGGCACTATGCTAAGTGCTAAGCATACCAAAAAGAAAAAAAGACAAAAGATGGTCCCTGCTCTCAAGGAGCTACTGGGGGAACCACATTATGATGTTGAACTCATATTAAATTTCTTTAGTAAATAGTCATAGCCTGTGTCTATGTCTATTACTTTATCCATTCCCCATTGCTCTACATCAATATTCTAATACTTAGTGGATTGTAGACCCTATTAATTTAAATATTCCGTCCAAAGAGGCAAATCATAAGTCATTTATGCATATGTTTTGTCATTTAATTGTTATCTGTGATACTCATTTTCATTTCTTCAGAGGCTGTTGTGCTTCATGTTTCCTATCCACATATCCACATCAATAGCTTATTTTTAAAACTCAATTTTGAGTCACCTTAATATTTATGCTTTAACTTTGTTATTAATTTTGATCTTTCCTCTGATCAGTTAACTGTGAGAAGGTACATTAATTCTTGTTTAAGGAATAATTCCTAAGTTGATATCCATTTTGCCCCTCCTGTCAAGATATAGTCAATTTTCCTTCCTTCCTTCCTTCCTTTTTTCTTTCTTCTTATTTCTTTTTTTCTTACTTCCTCCATTTCTTCTTTTCATTCTTTCTAAGTATGTGAAAATAATTATATTTTTCTAATGCAAGTTCACAGACCCCCTGAAATTTGTCCACAGAACCCTCATGTGTCAATGAACCCCCAAATTAAAAACATCTGCAAATGATATTAGTGCAGAAGATTCTACTATTTTCCTTATCAAAATACTCTTATGCTGTTTATGAATACTGTAAAGGCAAGATGCCCAAGTCAAGCATCAAAAATAGTGGTTTTTATATTTCTGTATAGATAATAAAATTAATTCTGCCAAATTTTTATTTCTTTTCCAAGGAAAAGCTGTGAATCATCTTTCCATTTTGCTTTATCTTCTTATGTGTTATAGGTTTATTTGCAATGTGAATGTCTAGATTCATATGATTCAGTTCCTCTGGTAGTCTACTTGACCAAAATAAGAAATTGGATATTTAGAGTCCTAATAAGTAAATTGATATTTAAGGTTGGCTAAAAACTGTGTGACCCTCATCACCTTCCTTGCCTTTATATCCCACTTTATTTCCACCATCAGAGTAGAAACAAAAGGCAGTTGTGTAGGACTCAAGTTCATTTTTTGTTTGCTTCTCCATTTCATGGGCTGCCCAGTGGTTGAGCCCCTCAAAATCATACTACTAAAAAAATAAAAGATGAAGTAAGCAGTTTATATTCAACCCACATAGTAAATTAGAGAATTATTACTATTTTATTGTCAAGAAATAAAAAAGCACAGAAAAATCCCTACTTGTCTATATACAATTCAACTATTTCTTTGTCAAATGTAAGGTTTGAGCACATTTAAATTATTATCAATTAGGAGGAGAAAAAGCAACTAATGATTATTAATAAGATTGGTTCAGTAAGAAATCTACTGTCCAAAAGCATTAAATTTGAGAAAGCAAATGTTTCTAGGAAATGATATTGGATGGTTTTATCTGAATTGCTAGAACACATGTGTCTCATGAGAAATGTTTCCTGTTCTGTTCAATTATTTTATGTTTCAGAGTATCAATTTTATTTAAACATATTTATAGTGGTCAATGGTATAAAATTTCAAAACTCTGTTGGGATCATATTAGTCAGTGCATTTTGGAGGTTATGAAGATTCAGCACTACAAAAACATCACTACAGGGATTGTTTGTTTTTTTTTTAATCAGTGTTCTTAATGCAGTTATATTTTCACCTGATTGACATGTCTGGCTCAGTGATATATGCACATTTTTATGTAAAATTGAAGTGAGGACAGTGGTTACACTGTTTACAATGTACCATTTCTCCTTAGCCATTAAATTTGCTCTGCATTTAATTTCATTGTATAAAACTTTGTAGCAACACAGAAAACTATATATGCAAGGCAGCAACTATTTTAAAGAAGAATAGAGAAGAAAATCATATAACATATCTTTGCCTACACCAAGTTATATGGAATAAACAGATATGATGTCCAATAGAAAAATGGGATTAATTTCCTGCCCAGTTTTCTTCCTTTAAGAGAGAATATCTTTTTAAAAAAATATATTTCAAGACAATTTTTAGCATTCATTTTTACAAGATTTTGAGTGCCAAATTTTTTCTCCCCCCTTCTCTTCCTCTTTTCCTACAATGATAGGGAATTTGATATAGATTATGCATGTGCTACCATGTAAAACATAATTCTATATTAATCACAGCCATGAAAGAAGAAACAGATCAAAAGGAAAAGAATGAAAAAAGAATGTAGTAAGAAAAAAAGTATACTTTGATAAGCATTGAGTCCAGCTGTTCTTTATCTGGTTGTTGATAGCATTTTCCTTCATAAAGCTTTTGTATTTGTCTTGGAAAATTGTGTTGGTGAAAAGAGCTGAGCCATTTATAGTTGATCATCCAACAATGTTTCTGATACTGTGTGCAAAGTTTTCCTGATTCCATTCATTTCACTCTCCATCACTTCATATAAGTCTTTCCAGGTTTTTCTGAAATCTGCCTGTTCATCATTTCTTATTGTTTAGTAGTATTCTATTATATTCATTATACTACATTTTGTTCAGCCATTCCCCAATTGATGGGCATCCTCTCAATTTCCAATATTTTGCTGCTACAGAAATGGTTACTATAAATATTTTTTGCACATGTACATCCTTTTCCAATTTTTTGTGATCTTTTTTGCAATACAAACGTAGTAGTGGTATTGCTGGGTCAAAGGGTATGCACAGTTTAGTTGCATCTCTTCATGTGCCTATAGATAATTTTGATTTCTTCATCTGAAAACTGCCTGCTTATATTCTTAGACCATTTAACAGTTGGGACATGACCTGCATTCTTATAAATTGGATTCAGTTCTCTATATATTTGAGGAATGAGACTTTTATCAGGAATACCTACTGAAAAGATTGTTTCCCAGCCAATTTTTACAAGTAGTGCTTCTCTGTCAGGTTCTAATTCTGTGCCCCCAGAAAAGAGCTGCTATAAATAATTTTGTAATTATAGGTCATTTTCCTTTTTAAAAAATCTTTTTTTGGGGATAGAGACATAGTAGTAGTATTGCTAGATCAGAGAGTGTGGATGGTTTTATAGCCTTTTGGGCATAGTTCTAAATTGCTCTACACAATGGTTGAACCAATTCACAATTCCACCAACAGTACAGCACTGTCTCATTTTTCCCACATCCCTCCAAAATTTGTCATTTTCCTTTGCTGTCATATTAGCCAATGTAATAGGTATAAGGTAGTGCCTCAAAATTTTAATTTGCATTTCTCTAATCAATAGTGAGTTAGAGGATTTTTTTTTCATGTGGCCATAGATAGCTTTGATTACTTCATCTGAAAACATCATATGTTTTGATGATTTATCAATGGGGAATAACTCTCATTTTTTTGTAAATTTGACTCAGTTCTCTATAAGTTCAAGAAATGAGGCTTTTATAAGAGATTTTTTTCACACTTAGTATTGCTACCTGTATTTCCCTCCATCCTATTAACCCCCTGTTTATTCTTTTCTCTCTCCTTTCACCCTGTCCCTCTTCAAAAGTGTTTTGGTTCTGACTACCCCTCCCCAAATCTATCTCCCTTCTATCACCCCCAATTCACTTATCCCCTGTCCCCCTACTTTCCTGAGGGGCAAAATAAATTTCTATACCCAAGTGAATGTGTATGTTATTCCCTTTTGCAGACAATTCCGATGAGATTAAGGTTGTCACTCCTCTCACCTCCCCCCTTTTCTCCTCCTCTGTAAAAGATTTTCGTTGCCTCTTTTTGTGAGATAATTTACCCCATTCTACCTCTCCCTTCCTCTTTCTCCTAGTATATTTTTCTCTAACCCCTTCAATTTTTAGATATCACCCCTTCATATCTAACTCACACCTGGTCCCTATGTCTGCACAAACTTCTAACTACCCAAATAATGAAAAAGGTCTTATGAGTAACAAATTTCATCTTCTCATGTAGGAATTTAAACTGTTTTACATTTTTTTAGCATTTTAAATTTATTTATTTATTTTCAGTTTACAACATTCAGTTCCACAAGCTTTTGAGTTTTAAATTTTCTCCCACTTCCTCCCCTCCCCCCTCACCAAGATGGCATGCAATCTGATGTAAACTCTACATATACATTCATATTAAACAAATTTTCACATTAGTCATATGTAAAGAAGAATTATAAACAATGGAAAGAAACACAAGAAAGAAGAAACAAAACAAAGAAGAAAGAGAGCAAATAGTATGCTTTGATCTGCATTCAGACTCTGCAAATCTTTCTCTGGATAGCATTTTCCATCATGAGCCTTTTGGAGTTGTCTTAGAACCTTGCATTGCTGAAAAGTGCCAAGTATATCAAAGTTAGTCGTCAAACAATGTGGCTGTACTTATGTACAGTGTTCTCCTGGTTCTGCTGCTATCACTCAGCATCAGTTCATATAAATCTTTCCAGGTTTTTCTGAAGTCCATCTGCTCATTATTTCTTATAAAATAATAGTATTCCATTACATTCATATGCCACAACATGTTTAGCCATTGCCCAATTGATGGTCATCCCCTTGATTTCCAATTCATTGTCACCACAAAAAGAGCTGCTATGAATTTTTTGTACATGTGGGTCCTTTTCTCATTTCTCTGATCACTTTGGGATACAGCCCTAGAAATGGTATTGTGGGTCAAAGGCTATGCACATTTTTTATTAATTTATTTTTTATTTTTAGTTTACAACACTCAGTTCCAAATTTTCTCTCTCCACCCCTCCCCTGCTCCAAACAGCATGGAATCCAATATACGCTCTATATATACCTTTGCATTGAACTTACATACATAAGTATTTATTTTTGAATTTTGTAATGCTCTCTAACTCTTGTTGTGTCATGAATTCTTCCCTTTCCCATAAATGTGACAGGTAAACTATTCCTTGCTCTCCTAAATTGCTTATAATATCAGCCTTTATTTGTAAATCATGAACACATTTTGACTTTATTTTGGTATATGGCTTAAGATTTTGGTCAATGCCTGGTTTCTGCCATACTATTCTCCAGTTTTCCCAGAAATTTTTGTAAAATAGTGAGTTCTTATTCCAGAAGCTGAACTGCCTTGTTTTATTGAAGAGTAGATTACTACAGTTATTTACTACTGTGTTTTGTGTACCTACCTATTCCACTAATTCCCCCACCCTGTTTTTTAGCCATTACTGAGTAGTTTTGATGACTGCTGCTTTATGATACAGTTTAATATCTGGTAAGGATAGGCCACCTTCCCTAGCATTACTTTTCATCAATTCCCTTGACATTCTGGATCTTTTGTTCTCCCAGATGAATGTTGTTACTATTTTATCTAACTCTGTAAAATAAGTTTTTGGTAGTTTGTTTCATATGGCACTGAATAAGTAAATCAATTTAGGTAAAATTGTTGTTTTTATTATATTAGCTCAACTTAACCACAAGCAACTAATGATTTTCCATTTATTTAGATCTGACTTTATTTGTCTGAGAAGTGTTTTGTAATTGTGTTCATATAGGTCCTGGGTTTGTCTTGGCAGACAGATTCCCAAAGATTTTATGGTGTCTACAGTAACTTTAAATGGAATTTCTTTTTCTAACTCTTGCTGTTAGGCTTTGTTAGTACTGTGTAGGAATGCCAAGGGTTTATGTGTGTTTATTTTATATCCTCAAACTTTGCTAAAATTATTTATTATTTCAAGTAGTTTTTTACTTGATTCTCTAGGACTCTCTAAGTAAATCGTCTGCAAAGAGTGATAACTTGATTTCTTCTTTGCCTATTCTAATTTCTTCTATTTCTTCTTCCTTATTGTAAAAGCTAACATTTCTAGTACAGAATTGAATAATAGGGGTGATAATGAACATCCATGTTTCATCCCTGATCTTATTGTGAATACATATAGCTTATCCCCGTTACATATAATGCCTGCTGATGGAATTAGGTAGATGCTATTTATAATTTTAAGGAAGATTCTATTTATTCCTATGCTGTCTAGTGTTTTAGTAGGAAGGGTGTTATTTTGTCAAAGGCTTTTTCTACATCTATTAAGATAATCATATGTTTTCTGCTAGTTTTTTGTTAATATGACCAATTATGCTGATAGTTTTCCTAATATTGAAGCAGCCTTGTATTCCTGGAATAAATTCTACCTGGTCATAGAGTATTATTCTTGTGATGAGTTCCTGCAATCTTTTTGCTAATAGTTTATTTAAAATTTTTGTATCAACATTCATTAGGGAAATTGGTCTACAATTTCATTCTCTGTTTTGACTCTTCCTGGTTTAGGTAATAGTATCATATTTGTGTCATAAAAAGAATTTGGTAGGACTCCTTCACCTATTTTCCCAAATATTCTATAAAGTATAGGAATTAATTGTTCTTTAAATGTTTATAAAATTCACATGTAAAACCATCTGGCCTTGGAGATTTTTTCCTAGGGACTTTATTGTTGTTTGCTCAATTTCTTTTTCTGAGTTGGGATTATTTAGGAATTTTACTTCCTCTTCTGTTAATTTGGGCAATTTATATTTTTGTAAATATTCATCCATTTCCCTAAAGTTGTCAAACTTATGTGCTTAGAGTTGGGCAAAATATTTCTAAATTATTGTGAGTTTATCCTTTATAGGTGAATTTACCCTTTTTTATTTTTGATGCTGATAATTTGGTTTTCTTCTTTTTTTAATCAAATTGACCAATGATTTGTCAATTTTATTGGCTTTTTCATAAAACCAGCTCTTAGTTTGATTTATTAGTTCAATCATTTTCTTGATTTCAATTTTATTAATCTCTCCTTTGGATTTTGGTATTTCTAATTTGGTATTTAATTGGGGATTTTCAATTTGTTCTTTTTCTAGCTTTTTCAGTTGCATTCTCAGCAGTACGAGACTCAAAGACAGCTCCAAAGGACTCATGATGGAAAAAGCTATGTGCATCCAGAGAAAGAATTACAGAGTCTGACTGCAGATTGAGGCAAACTATTTGCTCCCTCTTTTTTGTTCTTCTTTTTTTTGCTTTTGTTTCTTCTTTCTCATGATTCATTCTATTGGTTATAATTGTTCTTTATAACTGTACAAATTGTTTTCTTCAGTTAGCTTTTGTGCCTCCTTTTCCATTTGGCCAATTACACTGTTTAAGGACTTGCTTTCTTCAGTGTACTTTTGTTTTCCATTTTGTCAATTGTATTTTTAAAGGAATTGTTCATTTTTTCTTCTACTTTTCTTATTTTCTTTAAAATCCTTGAGCTCTTCCAAGAAGATGTTTTGGGCTTGAGACCAGTTCATATTTCT
This sequence comes from Trichosurus vulpecula, assembly GCF_011100635.1. Classification (NCBI taxonomy): domain Eukaryota; kingdom Metazoa; phylum Chordata; class Mammalia; order Diprotodontia; family Phalangeridae; genus Trichosurus; species Trichosurus vulpecula. The sequence continues at coordinate 218,251,942 of NC_050573.1, read as the reverse complement.
TTTGGGGGTTTCACTTGTGGGTATATTTACCATGTTGTCCTCTCCTGAATTTGTTTTTTGAGCTTCCCTTTCACCAAGATATTTCTCTACAGTCACTGATTTTTTTATTCTTCTTGCTCATGTTGTTTGCCTTTTTCCTGGCTTTTAAATTTGATCTCTGTTTCTGGGGCCCAGGGGGCATTCTTTCAGGTTTTTTGTGCTGGAGGCTATGGGCCTGATTACTGATTTTCTGAGCTTTAGCCTCAGGTGCTAGCAACTGGATGTTGTAGTGGTTAAGTAGTTTACCTGGTGCTGAGCTGGAGGTGATGGTGGTGTCTGGTGTGTGCCTGGTGTTGGCACTTCCTGTTCCTCCACCCTGGGGCTCTGTATCTCTGGCTGGTCCTCCCTCTAAACTGTTTGACTTTAATAAGTCTTTTATGATTTTTCTTTCCTGTTTAACTCTTTATGCTTCTTTTGAGTCCTGTATTTAAAAGGCAAATTTTCTATTCAGCTCTGATCTTTTCTCAAAAATGGTTGTAATTCCTCTATCTCACTGAATGTTTATTTTCCTCCCTCATGGATTATACTAAGTTTGTTAGGTAGATGATTCTTGATTGTAATCCTAACTCCTCTGCCCTTCTGAATATCATATTTCAAGCCCTTCTATCCTTTAATATAATAGGTAACTGCTAGGTTTTTGGTATACTGACTATAGCTCCAACATACTTGAGTTGTTTTGTTTTTCTGCCTGCTTGCAATATTTTCTCTTTGACCTTGGAACTCTGGAATTTGGCTGTAATATCCCTGGCAGCTTTCATTTTGGGATCTCTCTCAGTACGTGATTGGTGGAATCTTTCAATGTATATTTTAACCTCTGGTTCTAGTATATCAGGGAAGTTTTGTTTGATAATTTCTTGAAAGATGATGTCTAGGCTCTTTTGTTTACTATGGCTTTCACGTAATCCAATAATTTTTAAATTATCTCTCCTGGTTTTATTTTCCAGGTCAGTGGTTTTTCCAGCGAGATATTTCACGTTATCTTCTTTTTTTTTTATTTTGTTTTATTTTATTGTTTCTTGATTCTCATAGTTATTTGCTTCCATTTTCTCTATTCTAATTTATAAGGAATTATTTTCTTCATTGAGCTTTTGGTCCTTTTCCATTTTGTCAATTCTACTTGTTAAGGCATTCTTCTATTCATTGACTTTCGGGACCTCTTTTACCATTTGTTCTGGTCTTTTTTTAAAGGTGTTATTTTCTTCACTATTTTTTGTGTCTCCTTTACCAAGCTGTTGACTCACTTTCATCATTTTCTTGCATCATTTCTCTTCCCAATTTTCCCTCTAACTTTCCTACTTGATTTTTAAAATTTTTTTGAGCTCTCCTATAGCCTGAAACCAATTCGTATTTTTCTTGGAGGCTTTGGATGTAAAGTCTTTGACTTTTTTGTCTTCTGAGTGTGTCTTGTGATCTTCCATATCACCACAATGACTTTCTATAGTCCGAGGTTTTTTTTCCTATTGTTTGTTCATTTTCTCAGCCTATTACTTGACTTTTTAAGTCTTTGTTAAGGTATGGGTCTGCTTTTAGGGTGGACGGTGAACTGTCTCAAGCTTCAGGGGGTTTATGTAGCTGTTTTCAGGGTTACTTCTAGAGTATCTTCCAAGGTGGTATGATTTAAGGAGATGTGTTTATTACTCTCCTGTCCTGTGCTCTGGTCTATGAGTGACCACAAGCACTCTTTTATGCCCTGGAATTATGACCAGTGTCCCCCCCCAACCCCCTGTGCACTGTGGTCACAAGCTCTGCTGTGCTAGTGCTCCTCCTTGCCCTAAGACTGATACCCAGGACTGCAAGCTGGATCCAAGTATGGGCAAAGCGACAGAGTCCTACCTCAGTTCTATCAAAAATACCCCTAGATTCTTCTTCTGACCAGTTGTTTGACCCCTTTACAATCTGTGGGATGAGAGCTCTGGAAACAACTGCTACCACTGCTGATTCAGTCACTCCCAAGGCCTGCTTCTGTTTTGCTGTGGCTGGGGCTATGCTGGTGCAGCCTATGCTGGACTGTGATCCACTCTCACTGTGTAGGTAAGCAAAATGTGCTGTTAGCACTCAGTTCAGCCAAGTGCCCTTGAAGAGTTTGGCTTTTGTTTCCTTTGATTACTTCAGTGTATTTCATTGAGGCTTACTAGGTACTAAGCCCCCAGCCCTATTAGGTGATAAGCCTATGTGGGTGTGAAGCTCCCAGGGTACTAAGGGGAGGTGCTAACTCAAGAGCCAATCAAAGGAGCCTAAGTTCTGGTCATTCACACAATGTTTGATGACATCTGAAAAGGTATAAGAAGAGAAGACGGAGCTACTTGCTCAGGGCTCTCATGCTTGGTGGCCAGCTGATGCGTAGACTCTGGACAGTTGTAGCTAAGAGCCCTCCAGCTCGTAAACCTGGATGCTAGGACTTCGTTAAACTCTGGTAGCTATGTATTGGGATTTGAATCAGACAAGGTCTGTCTGTCGATGTTTGTACTTTGTATTTTGCTCTGAAGTTCAGGGTACTGGCTTTGTCCCCTGTATGCTGGATTAAAATAAGCTTGTTAACCCCTTAATGTTGCTTTCCTTAGTGAAGCAGATCAAAAGAACCTGGGGTTTTGCAGCGTGCTGGCAGTGTTCTTGTTGTTGGGCTTGTGTTGGTCTGTCCCCCCACAACAGCTGCTAGCCGGATTGTTGAAACACTCACCCAAGTGTGATGGATCTTTCCTACCAAACTTCCAAGTTGTCTTTGGTGTCTGTGGGCTGAGAGCTTTGGAAACTGCCACTGCTTCCAATGATTGAGTTTCCATGAAGCCTTCTCCAGGTTTGCTGGGGCTTGATCTGCATGGCCACAGCCTGTGCAGAGGAGCCATTCTCCTCTCTCACTATGTTGCATCAAGCCTTTCCTGTTTACCTTACAAGTTGTCTTATTTCGCTGTCTTTTTTGTTGGTTCTCCTGCTCAAGAATTTGTTTAGAGTCATTTTTAAAAGGTATTTGGAGGGGTTTGGGGGAGAGCTCGGGTGAGTCCCTGACTTTGCTCCTCCACCTTGGTTCTGCCTTACCACCGAGCTATTTCTTCACTCGTGTGTGTGTGTGTGTGTGTGTGTGTGTATGTGTGTGTGTATGTGTGTGTGATTTAATAAGCAATGTATTGTAGGACTGTGGTTTTTGATCGACTCTGCTATCTGCTTCTATTTTATGGAAGAGTTTGCCCCATTCACATTCACAGTTACGATTATTAACTGGGTATTTTCCTCCATTCTGTTTTTCTTCCTGTTTGGCCTCTCTTTCCTTTCATGCTTTCCTTTCTTGAAAGTGTTTTGCTTTTGTCTACTGCCTCTCTAGGTCTGCCCTCTACTCTGTGAGTCCAACCCACCATTTACTTAATCTTCTCCCCTCCTATTTTCTTGTTGGCCAATATAGATTTCTATATTTAATTGGTCATGTATATTATTCCCTCTTTGAGCCAATACTTTTGAGAATAACATTCAAGCATTGCCTATTGCCCACTCTCCCATCTTTCCCTCAAGTATAATTTTTTTTCATGTTGCTTCTTGTGAAATAATTTACCCCATTCTAACCTTCCCTTCATTCTACACCCAGTGCACTACACCCAGTGTACTCGGCTTCCTCATCCTTTAATTATTTTTATGTCATTCCCTCAAATTCACATTATACCCATACCTTCTGTCTATGTGTATTCCTGCTAGCTGTGCTATTTAGTGGTAAATTTTTTCAGAAATACAAGTATCATCTTCCCATGTAGGGATGTAAACAATTCACCTCCATTGAATCCCTTATGTTTCTTTGCCCTTTTTAACCTTTTTAGACTCTTCTTGGGTCTTGATACGGGAGATCAAATTTTTTGTTCATTTGTGGTTTTCTCTTTATGAAAGCTTGAAATCCTTCTATTTTATTAAATAACCAGTTTTTCTCTTGAAGTATTATGCTTAATTTCACCAGGTATCTAACTTTTGGTTATATTCCTAATTCCTTTGCCTTCCAGAATATCACATTCCATGACCTCTGATACTTTACTATTGCAGCTGCTATGTCCTGTGCAACCCTGATTACGGCACCCCGATATTTGAATTATTTCTATCTGGGCACTAGCAGTACTTTTTTCCTTGACCTGATGGCTCTCAAATTTGGCTATACTGTTTCTTGGAGCTTTTATTTGGGGATTTCTTTCCTGAGGGGATTGGTCGATTCTTTCAATGCCTCTTTTGCCCTCTGGTTCCAGGACATTAGGGCAGTTTTCTTTGATCATTTCTTGAAAGATGTTGTCCAGGTCCTCCTTTTCATTATGGCTTTGAGGTAGCTCACTAATTCTGACATTGTCTCTCCTGAATGTGTTTTCCAGGTCAGTTGTTTTTCCAGTGAGGAATTTTACATTTTCTTCTGTTTTTTCATTCTTTTGAATTTGTGTGATTGATTCTTGATGTCTCATAGATTCATTAGCTTCTAGTTGCCCAATTCTAACGTTTAAGGAGTTTTTTTTTTCCTCAGTTAGCTTTGGTGCTGCATTTTACATGTGGCCAGTTGTACTTTTTAAATAGTCATTTTCTTCAGTGGATTTTTGAATCTCCCTTTTCACTTGGCCAATTCTACTTTTTAAGCAGTTGTTTTCTTTTTCCAAGCTGTTGAGTATTTTTTATAATTCTCTTGCATCATTCTCATTCCCCCCCACCCCAATTTTTCTTCTACCTATTTTATATGTTTTTAAGCTCCTTTGTGAGCACTTCCATGAGTTCTTTCTAGTCCTGAGACCATTTCCAATTTTGGGGTTGATTTGGCCTATAGGTATTTTGAGATTGTTGTCATCTTCATCTTCTGAGTTTGTGTCTTATTCTCCCCTGTCATCATAACTTCCTATGGTCCAATTCAATTTTTAAATTTTTTTTCTCATCTCTTTTGGTCTTGTTCTTTTCTTTAAATTAGCACTCTGCTTTCCAAGGTGGAAGGGGCACTGTCTCAGGCTTCCTGTGCCAGAGGCTGCATCTCTGTCTGTTTGCCTGGTGTTATACTAATATTGCTCTGAAACCCATGGGGGACCCTCACATCTGGTGCTGCACTGAGGGGGTGGGGTGGTGGCTTGTGGCTGGAGCTGCCATAGACTGTAGGAGTTTGTCAGCTTACCTGGTGCTAAGCATGGATCCTACTTCTGGTATTTGGTATTTGCTGAGACTGGGGGAGTGCTGTATTTCCCAGGGACTTCACTGAAGTCTGTGGAGGTCTGAACATTGGAGACTGCCTGTTTGCCCAGGGCTACACTGAAGCAGTGGTGGTTCTCAGAGTTGGAGTCTTTCTGTTCCTCTGGCTATGCTGACTAACGTGAAGGGATGTGGGGTTGGTGTTTGCCTACTTCACTGCACTGGAGCTTAAGATCTCTGGCTGCTTTGCTGAGATGAGGCTTGTTGGGATGCTTCCTGTCCTGGACTGTGCTCTCTTTTTACCTGAGTGATTCAGATGTTCCTTGCTAATCGTCCAAGTTTCTTGGGCTAAAATATTGTTTCACTCCATCTTTTTGCTGGTTCTACTCTTCGAGGATTTGTTTGGGAGGGCACTATTTTATGGTTGTTTAGAGGTAAATATGGGAGAGTTACAACAATTTGCTGCTTGCTCCACCATCTTGGCTTCTAGAAGTCTTATTCCAACCTCTTTAAAAAAAAAACAGCAAAATAACAAGTGCAGAGTGCACAAACACCTTCAAAAGTTTATTTTGTTCAGTAGAATGGTCGTCTAAGTTATGTTTTCTTCTTGCCATTTACAACATTGGCCATATATTATTTTATATTACTGTAAAGAAATTCAGAATGAGTCATATTGGAAAAGTGCTTTTTGACTGAAATTTGATTTCTTACTTTAGAAAATAACACATTTGTTTAAAAAAAAACCCACCACAGCAAACCACTCCAATAGTCCCACACTATACTTTTGCCAGCAGTTTCTAATGGGTTTTGATTTTGAGAAAACATAGGATTATAAAGTATTCACAGTAATTGATTAAATATGTCTATTAACATACATACATTAACATATTTCCCCAAGGTATTCACTGTGGAATTAGTGTGCAGGTCATGTAGAAAATAAGTTATTTCTATGAATATAAAGCATGTTAACATTGATAAGATGGTATTTACAGCTATAAATCACTTGAATGATTTTTGTGTTAATTTTCTGCAGCTGAAAATGGAAAAAAGCTGAATAAACTAAATGTGTAACTTTATAACTTCGACAAAATATTCCCAAGTTTCTCCTTCTACATGGTCCATTTTTGAACTGTGTGTTCAAAAGACAATCATGTTAGAGAAATTTATTTCCAGTAATGGCTGATGAAATGGGAGAGCTACCTTGAAACTGTGTCAACTGATCTGATTTTTCCAAATGCTTGTACTGGTTTGGCCATTTTTGTCTTCATGATTTCTCTTATTGGGGGAAAATTTCATGGACATAGACAACAAGTACACAGTGCTATCACTCTCAGTGAGTACTCATATAATTGCACAACACAGGCATATTAGAGCCACAGGAAGGGATCTGAGACAACTTGACAGTTCACCTTTTGACTACTTAGCTCAGTCCTCTGCTCCAGGGTCTTCTTTTCTGAGAGCTGTTCTGAGATACAATCTTACACCAGATGAGTTATAAGATATGATATGAAGAAATTTTAAAACAGCTTAGGAAATCCATTTCTTCTGATCCTTTCTAAAATATATTTGCAAAATTTGTGTATTAGCTTCTGGCAAATAATCCCTTTTCTATCTCTCAGTCTTTGGGAGTACAGACTTGATAAATTATTTTTGTTTAATTCAGTTTTTCAACAAAATGAATCACAACTATTGCTTTGTTGACACATCATTAGTTCTTAAGTTGGGTAAATAATAACCTTTTCTATGTCAAAAATTAAACACTTGCATAGCATTCTTCTGTTTTGACCACTATACCACACTTTAATCAATGGCAAACTGCACTTGTAAGCATTAGTCCCCCTTGGTCTGCTTATCTTTTTATTTACACACTATATATCTTCCTCCATATGGCATATTTGTTTCTCCACAAAGAAAAGATTTTTCCTGAAACAAGTCCAAAATATCCATGTTAAGATTGGTGTGCAGTATGAAATTATGACCAGTCCTTTATTCTGGTATAGGAATCGCATGGTAAAATTTAGGAAGTCATCTGTTGTGCATCAGTAGAAGAAAAGGGGGAAGAGGGGACATCATATTATCTAGACCTTTCTAAGTAGAATACCTTCTGTCCCCAATTCTCCTTCCCACTTTGGATCAAATGACATGTTGAATTAATAATTGGTGCATGATGTTAGCAGAATCTGTACATGAAAGGCATTGTTACTTTGAGGAAAGGAATGAATTTTTATCATTTTTCTTATAAATGAGTGTACTTTTATAACAAGTATGTTTTCTTTTCTTGGAATTTTTTTCTATGGTATTAAACAGCAGGTTATTTTACCAATTAAAAAAATTTATAAATTTGCCCATTTTTGCATAAGTAAAGATAAAGATTTCAATCACTTCTGTCATGAATGTCTTCATATGAAGGCAGATTTCTAAGAGAGTTAAGAATCTCAGGGGAATTGTACACTCTTCTCTTGCCTCTCTATATTCTGTCCATTGTATGAATCTTAACACGGTCATCTGCTCCAGGAATCTTCAATAACCCCAACAATATTAATATGGTTAATTACCCGAGGGTTTTTTTCCTGTCCAAGAAATGTTCCTCAAAACCGGTGTGATTTTCTGCCATAGGTATCAGTGACTGGGCAAAAAATAAAGCTTTGACTGCCTGCAACATCTATTGGCATTTTAGACTCTCCCCAGCTAGATCACTCCTATTTGCATTGAAGGATCTGATATCCCCAAATGGGCAATCTATTTCTTTCATTTTTAAGAGTTTTCATTCCCATGCTCTGCACACACATACACATACACACACACATACACAAACACACACACTGCATATGTGTGTTCTTGAGTATTATAGCTATGACATAATGTTGAAGTATATTGCAAATTCTGTACAAGAAAAGCGTACATTTCTCCAGAGGAATCTTTGAATCTCTTTCCTCTTTTACTCTTTATTTTCCATCAGCACACTCTTGGTTTCAACTCCAAGGAATATCATGTCTTCTTCTGGATGAGCTGATGACCTGAAATCTCATAACAGATTGCCTCAGTTTTTCATGCTCAATACCATCTCAAATCCCTCAAGCTACCTCTCTTTTCTGATTAGAGAGCCAGAGGGTAAAGCAATAAAGTCCTCCCAAAGTCTTACTTTGTAGAGGACTTGGAACTTTCCATGTGATTCTCTTTTCCACCAGTGGTTCTAGTTTCAAGTCCACTTAATGCAGCAAGACCCCACTACTGTTTCCTCACCCCAAATCTCTGCTTTTAGCATATTTTGCATTGATTTCCCCCATCAAACTCTAAGTTCTGTGAAGGAAAGAATTGTTTCTTTTTATTTGTATCTCCAGTACTTAGTGCAGTGCCTGGCACATAGCGGGTGCTTACTAAATGTATATTGACTTGAATTTCATTCACTCAATCTATGCAACGTACTCATACATAGTGGATGATTTGGTTTTATTTTATGAGTTTTTATGGTCAAAGAATTCATTATCTAGTGACCAGCCTATTGATGATGAGTTTGGTTCATCTTTAGTATCCTCAGATTTTCACAGTAATGTTTTATTTTCACTATAATGGCCTTTCTAACATAATAAAATCATGAACCAATTAGTCTGTGGAGTACCTTATCAGGCAGTTCCAGTGCTGATTCAGTACCCATACTATAACAAGAGAGCTAGAAAAAAGGTTCCCCAACACATTGGATGTACCCCCTATGCTAGATTTTATGGGAAAACAAGAACAAAAGTGGCACAGGGATAGGCAGACATGGCTGGGTTGTTATCTGTGTAATAAGAAGGAAAACTCACATTGATAAAATCATGCATCTTTTTAAGTGGTTATACACGTGGTACAATGATTTCTACTCTGGAGAACTACCTTTCACTGTATTCCATAGGATATTATTACTTGTACAGTCATTTTTCAGATGTTTCTGACTCTTCATGACCCTATTTGGGGTTTTCTTGGCAAAGAAACAAGTGGTTTGCCATTTCCTTCTCCATCTCATTTTACAGATGAGGAAACTGAGGAAACCATCATTAAGTAACTTTCCCGGGGTCAAACAGGTAATGTCTGAGGCTATATTTGAACTCAGGAAGATGCATTTTTCTGACTCCAGGCCTAATACTCTATCTACTGTGCCACCTAGATGCCCTCTGTAGAGTATTGGTGATCATCTAATCTGTTGCAGATTAACCAAATTTTATAAATAATTTGCATTCACACTTATCTCATTTTGTTGACAGCCCACTAATTATCAACAAAAGAGAATATGTACAAATAGAAACAACATATTGAAAAACTGAATGCAAACAGAAGATAATGCTATTTCACAGGAAAAGTGTTATCTATTATATAAATTTCTTAGTAAATAAACTAAGACTAAATTAGAAGTCATGGTTATTAGTTCAATCTATCAAGAAGCATTTATTGAATGTACACTATGCATCGCACATGAGAATATATGTAGTATTGGCATGGCCATAAAAATATATTTTCTTTATATTTCCTTTCTTCAGAAGACCTAGGATTTTATTAACAAGGCCATTGTTTTCCCTGATGCTGTTCACACCTCTCCTATACCTTACAGGAGACTTTAACGAGTTGTTAAGGACAGAAGATTCATGCCTAACCTGTTGAACAAACCTTCAGTGGTGAGCCTCTTAGTACTTAGGCTTATTACAAGAAAACCTTACTCTATGACTCAAAACTTCTACAATTTATAGTGACTTCCAGAGCTTATCCTTTACTGGCAAAAGCTTTAAGATTGCAAGGTTACCTTCATGCTATGATGGGAAAAGTAACACATTATCTTAGTTGATTAGAGCCTACTTTTAATAATGCTAAATATGTGGGTTTGGTTGCATATTGCCTACTGCTAACAATTGCTTACATATTGCCAATTGGCTATTTATTTAAAGTACGAATTTTTTCATATGTTCTTTAAAAATAGAAGGGTAATATTAAAGAGACTGTATTCATTCACATGTATGCATTTGCACATGCACATAGACACACACACATTCCCCCTATAGATCTACCCATTTCAAATACTAGTTCTTTCTATTGCATAGTCAAATCTCTATATTATAAACATCTGATTGATCTGCCTGAGGAAGTTATGAGCTAAGAGCTATCTTTTTATCATCCTTGGAATGTAGTTATAAATCTTTGCATACCTAGCTTAAGAGAAGAACACAGGGGAGGTTGTCTCTGTCCTTAGTTGATCATAATTTTATTGGGCCTTTGAAACCATGTTTTACCTGCCTCCCAATTTAGTTTGAGATTGTAAAGTTTGGCATATGCCTGTTTACTTTTATTTCTTAAAGTCTCTTCCTTATTGCTTATTTGGCCTGTGAAATAAAATTTATTTTTGTTTTTGCTCCAGCCACAGGATGCTGATATTTGAATGTGACCTTACCACTAGGACTTAGAGCATTCCTGTGTACTCTAGGTTTCTATTCCTCATGACAATATGCTTGGGCCTTCTACATATATTTTGGTTGATATTTCCTCCTGCTCTGGACAGCAGCTATCCATGACATAACATTGGTATAAAAAGGCATAAAAAGAAATATATAAATATACTCCTCCAACATGCGGGAGACACAATCCACCAAGTCCTTTATACTGTCTCAGTCTCCAGTGAGGGGAAGGGGATTATTAGGTTCATGGCTTAGCTCAGTTTCTACAGAGCCCAGTCCCTCTTTCAAGTCCAAAACCTACTTCTGGCTTGAGTCCCAGGTACCGTGGCTTCTGGAGGTTTCTTTGCCAGGTTAGCTGGTTGCATTACATTCAGTCCTCAAAATTCCAGGTTGGTAGAGATCACCACTGGCACTTGAATTTGAGAACAAAGAAAACAAAATAAATAGAAATGCTGAAGCCTATTCTTGGAGCAGGGGTTAAAGAGTGAGGGAGAAAGGCTTCTTTCCCCTCTCACCACTTCAGGTTCAGTTCATGGCACCCATGCTTTAAGTGAATTGTAATCTTGACTCTCTAGACATAGCAGGAAAAAGCACTCAATAGAAAGAGAGCAATTTTCTCAGTCTTGCCAGTTTTAAAGATGCAAGAACCCAATCTGAGGAGGCCACACTTATCCATGTAGTAGTGGTAAAGAATCCTCCATGTTAGGCAATATGTTCCTGAAGACCTCTCAATGTTAGAAAATCTGGGCATACGTAGAAAAACCCCAGTTACACTAAATATTCACTTGAAACCAATCTCTTATTCAATTTGAAATTCAACATAAAACCTCCCACTCAATCAATCTTATCAAAAGGCTAACATAATCCTATGCCTATGGAATTCCAAATACTATTACTATAAAATTAGAGCTTTTTATTCCATATCCTAAATCACTGGTATCAAGTGGACTTGAAGCTATTTAGCCCTTTTCTCTAAAAATTTCATTACCATCTGCCCTTCTGACCCCACTGAAAAAACCTATTTGGGCAGTAAAACTAAACTAAAAAGAAGTATTTGATGTAATCGAAATCCACAAAAGGAATCACAATGACTATAAAAAGTCAATGACCTGGCCCTCAGCTTTTGGGAACTTTATGCAGAGCAATTAATGATAGAGATCAAACTACCTGGGTTGCACCTGGGATCAATATTTTTACCAATGTTACTGTATGTATAATCTCTGTCATACATGTTCTTATGCTTGAGATATTAAACATATTTCACACAAAGAAAAAAGTAGAAGTGGATTGCATATTGTTTGTTCATTTCCTTTTGCTCACCTCAGAGCAAATGTGTCTCTCTTTTTATTGTTTGTAAATCTATTTTTCCCCTCTGGAGAGCTTTGAACAAGCCAGTGAGTTTTATTCTTTCAATGTGGTGGAAAAAAAAATAATAGCAGAAAATTAAAGGGGCTTTATACACTATGGATAATTTATAGCTATTTCATCTTTTGCCTTTGGGCATGAAGACAGTCATTATGGTTATTCCTACTGTTCATATGGACATGTGCCATATCAACCAGCATTCCCAAAGAATTAAATAATGATACTACCAAAAAAAGGTTTTTATCAAAGTGACAGCAGAAACTTTGCCTAATATCTGGTTCACAGGCATAAATATGTTTAGCAAAGAAGCTAATAAACTTGAAACCTAAAAAATGTAATTTACTATAAGATTGTTTGATGTCATTCAATGTTAATGTATGTGAAGTACCAAAAATAATAACAAAACTTAGATGGTATGTAATCTTTAACTGTTCCTATATAAGGGATAAGTTATCATTTGGACATTACTAAAAAAAACATTTTCTATTCTGATTTTTGTCAATTCAAGGTCAGCTTGCTCCCATCAGCTATTCCTGTCATTGGAGAGGAAGTATATATCTCCAGTATCTGTTTCCAAATGAAATGTTGTCACCTAGATGCCTGACAATTACTTTAGCCATATAGTCTGCTACATACTACATTCAAATATATCACAACCTATCTATCTATAAGACAGAGTCCTTATGGTAATCTTGTAATAAAAACAAAAAGAGCACTTGATTTCTTTTCAGTGATAAAGAAATGCATTATCAAAAGGTTCTTTGAAGCAAAGCTTCTTTTCTACCATCATTTTGTTCATTATGTTTAAGGATTTTCATTTCCATTTGTAATCTCAATTTACCCAACTAACTTTTCCTATTTGATTTAATTTAATCATCACTTGGACATACTATTGACATAGTATCAACTATGATAAAGGTACTGTGGTAGGCAGAGATGAGAATAAATAAAAAGTGGATAGATACAAAGACAAAAATGAACAATTCCTGTATTCAATTAACTTATATTCTATCAATAGAAAGATACATCTTATGTACAGATAGATAAGGACACTATTATTTGAAGAGAGAGGGTGCATTCACACAGAATGAGTGACTTAAGCATAATACATGAATGACAGAAGAAACATTAATTAAGCTCTGCCTTTGTGCTGAGTTTTAGGAATACAAGTATAATAGCAAGTGAGTTTCTATTCAAGGAGTTTACATCTAATTGTTGTTTGTCAGTTGCGTCTGATTCTTCATGGCCCTGTGGACCATATTGTTCATAAGGTTTTCTTGGCAAAGATACTGGAGTGGTTTGCCATTTCCTTCTCCAGCAGATTAAGGTAAACAGAGGTTAAGTGACTTGCCTAGGGTCACAAAGCTAATGTTTTCCTGAGGCAGAATTTGAACTCCATTCTTCCTGATTGCAGGATCAGCAGTCTATCCAATGAGCAACTTAGCTGCCTTTTTACATTCTAATAAGGGAAGACAACCCATATAAGGGAAAGATGGGGATTAATCTGAGAAGTCACAAGGATGATAAATGGAGTTATAATTCAATCTGTTGTCAAGCCTTTTCCAGGAATGTTTTTGTTTGTTTGTTTTATTACTACTGTTCTAAAAATAAGAAGTAGAAAGTGTATGTAGGAGGAAAAGTGAGGAAGACTGTAGGGTACTGGAAGGTGATTGGTTCCCCTAACCATAGCATGACAGGAAGATGCTGGTATGAAGCAAAATTAAATCAGGGCCTAGCTTGATAAGGTGAAATAATATTATTCAGGACAGCATCACATCCCCTGGGCATAAAAGTAAAGATTTCACATAGTAGATAGCACTTTAACTGAAACTCAAAGAAATTGTGAGGTTCTAAGAGATAAAGATAAAAAGGAAGTACATTTTAAGCAGGGTGTGCAGCCTGTTCAAAGGCACAGAGAGTGGAAATGGAATACTGAATTTAAGTACCAGGTAGTAAACTATTTTGATTAGGATATATGGGGTGGGGGTAAAGGATGGCTTTATGAGATAAAACTGGGAAATTATGTGGGACTGTGACTCTGAAGAGTTTCAAATGTTAGACTACAGAAGTTGAATTTTAGCCTAGAGGCACTAGGGAGCCACTGAAGATCCTGGAAGAGGAACCTTGTCACACATATTTGAGGAATATAAATTAAATAAAGAGGAAAGGAACTAGAAAAAGGCAGGGACAGGGACTGGGAAGGCTATTTGACTAGTAAATATTATACATGAGAAATATTTATTGATTATAAAAGGAATCTCTGAGGGAAATATGACCTTTAAGAATGCAAATATGTAAATGTATGTATGTAAATAACTTTCCTATGACTAACAATCTTATGTAGTTTCCTAGGACACTGAGTAGCTAAGTGATTTGTCTAGGGTCATACAGCTAGTGTATGTCAGAAATAGGATTTGAACCTTGGAATTTCTAGCTTTGAGGTTAGCTATTGGCTACACTATACTGACTCTCAGAAAGAGATAAGACCAATAAAATCTATTTTAGTAATATAGACCAAAGACAATGGGAAATTGAACTAGGGTAATTGTATGAATGGAGAGAAGAACATAGCTGAAGGGATGCTAAGTTACAATTAATGATATTTATCATTGATTGGGTAAAAAGTGTTACAGATAAAGAAAATTCAAGAATAATTCTGGGATTGTAAATGTAATGATCTAAATCATGATGCTTACTCAACAGCAATGAGGAAGTTTATAGGAGAGGTAGATTTAGGTAGTAAAAATGAGTTCTGCTTTTTTGACATCTTCAGTTTTAAATGCCAGTGGTACAACCAGTAGGAGTTATATGCAAGAACTGGGCATGCAAGGATTGATTTGAGGAGAGAAATTATGGCTAGATATAATAGATCTTTGTAGAGATGAAGATTGAACCCATAGAAGCCAATTAGAAAATCAAGGAAGAGAAAATAGCCCTGGAAAAAGTCTTGGAGGACTCTATTGTTTACTGGATAAAAGATGGATAATTATCTATCAAAGTGCACTGAGAAGAATCAAAATCATACCGAATGAAAGGAAACTGAGAGTATTGTCATGAAAGGCAAGGAGGGAGAAGGGATCCACAATGAAGGGTTGGACCACAATATCAAAAGATGCAATAGATCAAGAATTATAAGAAAGGAAGAAAAGCTATTAGATTTACCAGATAAAAATGGTGACTCTCCTAGGAGTGCTTTCATTCTGCAAATGGGGTTAGAAGTTAGCTTGCCAGGGGTGGATAAATGAGTAGATTTATTGATATGGAAACAATGAGTACTGATATCCATCTTTTAAATGCAAGAGGACCTATGGAATTATTGTGTGAGGAGATAAGATCTTGGTTTTTCCCCCTTGATAAAGGATACTAAAGAACTAGATATGCCTGTCAACTAAGGTGGAATCTTAAGATAGGATGATCTTAAATATGAGTTAGAGAGAAGGAATGATTGAAAAGTCAAGCTTTTGAAGGAAATGGTAAAAGTTAAGGACACAAGTACTCATTTACAAGGGGTAACTTTGTCTCGCAGACTGGAGTCAGAAAGAGTCAAAGGAGACAATATTGTCCAAGTATTCGTAACTTAGGTTAATGGCCTTAAAAAAAGTTTTGTTAACTGTATTTCAATATATTAATAGAGTTCATTTGTAATCCTATGTATTTTATTTTGTGCACTAAAAATGCTATTCTAAGAAGGAGTCATAAGCTTTACAGGGTGCCAAATGAGAGGGGGGGAGAGAGGGAGAGAGAGAGAGAGAGAGAGAGAGAGAGAGAGAGAGAGAGAGAGAGAGAGAGAGAGAGACGGAGGGAGGGAGGGAGAGAATTAGGAACCTTTGATGTAAAGATTTCAGTTTTTCTTTTTAAATTCTTAGACTCATGGTAGAAGGAATAGCATGTTTCTTCATCTCAGGTCAGGAATAAAATCTAGGTAGAATTTTCTTCAAGGTCAAAGAAAACAAATGACCAAGAACATATCTGAAGATTTCCCTAAGGAGAAGAGAATTTAATGTTCTAAAAGAAGCTATTTGTCTTTGAAAACATGATGTATTAGAACCACAGAAGCTATTAGATGATTGTTCATGGAGTGAGGGACAGAACAAGAAGAGGATTAATAGGATTTAAAGATCCCTTGCTCAGGGGTACCAAACTTTGTTTTTTTGTTTTTGTTTTTGTTGTTGCTGTTGCTGCTGTTCTTTTTTTGTATTGCTAGAAAAGTCTGTTATATTTCTGGACATGTACCAAAGACATAACAGATAAGCACCCAAGACTTCTCAAAATAAATAACAATTATATATTTCTGAAGAGTTACATGGGCTCAAATGACACTTCCCAAGGGAATCTAAGAGTATTACTAATACCAAGAATCTTTAAGCTTTGGTCAATAAACTGAAGACCACAGTGCAGCAGGTTGTATTTTCCTCACTGTTACCAACTGAAGGAAAGAATGAAGAATAGAAAAGTAATCTGGAAACAATTTGGAAGAGAAGATGGTGTTTCTGGATTATAGCTTAAAATAGAAATAGAAACATTTGCTCCCTGGAGACACATTTTGCCTAATAGAGGCAGTTAAAATTTTAATGTTGTTCAGTTGTTTTAGTCATGTCTAAATCTTCATGATTCCTTCTTGTTAAAGATACTGGACTGGTTTGGCATTTACTTCTTCAGTGCATTTTACAGATGAGGAACTGAGGCAAATGAGATTAATTAACTTGTACAGCTAGTAAGTAACTGAGGCTAGATTTGAACTCAGGTCCTCTTGAATCCAGGTACTCTATCAACTATACATTGAAGCTGTTCCTGTTAAAAATGTACTCATCAGACATTTTCAAACCGAATCAAAAGAATTTTAAACTAAAAAGAATGTGGGAGGGAGACAACTGTCTACTTATATCTCCATTAGGTACTGTTTAGTGTAAACATAAAGGAGGAGGAAGAGCAGTGGGGACACCCAGAAAATTTACAGAAAATAAAATCCAATTGTAAGGGTTCATTCCATTGAATCAATCTTTCATCCTATCTAAATTGAAGAAAGTGATACTCTACTATTCCTTGATAATTTATCAGGTGAGATCTTATAGACTGAATTGAACAATTAGTCAGTCAAAGTGCATTGAACTGAATGTGAAGAATCTAGTTAATTAGGGAATCAGTAGTATGCCTCTAACCACTGGATATGATTAAATTATACTATACAAAAAGTGTATTAGGATTGATTGGAAAGAGTCATAAATGTCCTGGAGGCCTGTGTAAAATAGCAAACTAGTTCCTATTCAGAACCCTAATGACAAGCCAGGAAAAAATCAAAACCAAAACTAGACCAAACCAAACCAAACACTACCAGCAGCAGCAGCAACAACAACAACAAATGGTTCCTACAAAGCCATTGAGGAGTAATTATTTTGGAGAAAGGAAAAAAAAGTTTCCTCTTTTTCCATTCTCTCTTGACCAGATGAAGACCTTGTGAACTTCACAGGTCCAAAAGAAATGTCTTTAGAATAGCAATTGGTGATGGACAATCTGCATAAGAAGCCTAGGACGAATTGGATAGTCTGAGGAAAAGCAGTTGAAAGCCTTTGAAAAGAGCCCGGCAGAAAGCTATTCTATGTTAGGAACTTCATGAGAGTTCCAAAGATTGGGGAAATGGACTTCCAGTGGCTTTGAATTATCTACATAGCCATATCATACTAAGCATAAAGCTACTTTCCTCTGTACTTTGTATGTACTTATTTTAAAGTTTGCCCTTTGTCTGGGAGAGGATGATGTTTTACACTAACTCTTCGTAATATACACACATGCAAATATGTGTATGTATATATATACATATATATATATACATACATACATACATGTGTATATACATATATATTTAGTAAACGTTTGAATAAAACCTAATTAAGTCCAGTTGGGTAATTAATAAAAAATTGAAAATTATCAGAGCAAGCATTGTACATTGAGGAGGTCTATTTATGTGAGTAAGTCCAGGAACAAGATGGAGAAACATGATGGAAAATGTTTGAGTAAAGATCAAAAGAAAAAGAAATAGAAATTGTATTGCTGCTGGAGTATTTTACAGACCAGCTGGGAAGAAAGATGAAATAGATGAGGAGTTGAGGAAATACATAACAAACCTGGCCCAGAGGCACGTTATAGTGGTGATAAGTGACTTCAATTATCCAAACATCTACTCTCTTTCTCTCTCTGCTAAATCAAAGCAGATAAAAACAAACAAAAAAAACCTTCTTGGCTTCTTTAGTGATTTCACCCTTTGAAGTATAGAAGAACCAATAAAGTCTGGAATTATTTTGAATGTGATGCTTACTAACATGGAAAACATCTTGGGGGGTGGAAATAAAGAGGACCTTGATGGTGTTGGGGTTTGGGGGAGGGGCAATGACAGCAACATCATAGAATTTGTGAAAGAAGAGAAGAAATAATTGCAAAACCTGGCCTGAAAACTAAGATTCGGGAAAGTAAAACACATTAGGGAAAGTTGATCGAGGAGGGGTGAGAGATACTCAAGAATGAAATTTGAAGATTCAAAGGGAAAAACTTGAATGAGGATGAAAAATGGAATTTGTCTGAAGGGATTGATGTATATACATAGGGAACCCTTTAACCCAAGTGATCATTTGAAAAATGTTACCGGCGAGTTAGAGCCGACCCCAGCCCTTCTCGGACCTCCACGCCCAGGGCCTGCTGAGGTAAAGTCAGGGCTCTGCCATATGGGTGGAGCCAGGAGGAGGGGTCTCGCCTTTGTTGCCTCCGAAGCAATTCCAGGTCTTTGCCTGGACCCGCTTGACCACATGGCACTTCCGGCTCTTTGTCTGGGCTTGCTAAGACCACATGGAGCTGCCAGTTCTTTGTCGGGACTGCCTGACTTCGGGTTAGTGTGAGAAGAGAAGGGGAGGACAGTAGGCAGAACCAGGGTGGTCCTAATGCCTATGTAACCAAAGATATAAAAGTTTGCTTCTAACCTGAATAAATCGGAGTTACTGATCACCTCGGCTCCCACTCCATTCATTGTCCCCAAGATCAGGTCCTTTGCTGGACAAAGGCCTGGGTGTTGGGGGGGGGGGTAACAGACCCCAACAAGTTGGGTGTTGGGGGTAGTGGACCCCAACAGAAAAAGAAATGTAAAGATGGAAGCAAGGGGAAGTAACAGATGATAGATATAATAAGCATGATTTGGACCTGACCAGTAAATATAGAATCAAGAATGGTAAAGCTGCAGTTCTGAAAACTAAATACCAAGGGAACATGTTTTCTCATTTTTGTTGTTGTTTGCTTTTGTTAGAGTACTGAAAGAAAAAAAAATTATATATATATATATATATATATAGCATATATATGTAACACATATATGTATTTAATATATATAATTGCCAAATTTCAACTTATTATTGCATGATAATTCTTCCATTCTTTAGTTTTATTGTATCACACTTTCAACAGAATCTCTTCAAAAATGTTTCTTCTCACTTCAGATCCTCTATGCCATCTTTCCTCTCCCTCTCAGTACAGGGTATCTCCTCATACTTTATCGAAAATGTAGAGGCCTTCCATCATGGTTTTTTTCTTTTCTTTTCTACTATAAGACTCATCATAACTCCATATTACTCTTCTTCTCAATTTCTTTTCTTTGGCTCTATTCTCTAATGAAAGACAACTTTTGTGATTCGAAGTTCAATCTTTTAAATAAACCCTTGATCCTATTCCCTTCTATATCTTTCCAGAGAAAACTTCAATCATTCTCTGCCTTTGCCCACCTTTTTCTGTCTCTTTTACTCTGTCTCTGTCTTTCTAATTTATTACTTCTGTTATCTCCTTATCTATCGAATCCTTTCCTTCTGTCAACAAATATGTTCAGATCTACCCTGCTACTGAAACAAACAAATGAAAACACTCTCTATACCTTCCTACCAAGTCAAGTTTTCAGCCCATGTTTTCCTTCCCTTTGTCATCTGAACTCCTAGAAAAAGATAGCTACTCTCATTCCCTCCATTGTAAAGGGATAATTTTCATCATATCTAATGTTAGGGAAGAAAATTCCTGGTAATTATAGCTCTTCCAAAATATAATGGGCTACCTAATGGGTGAGATCTTTATGGAAAGGCTGAAGACCACTTGACTATATTGTTGAAAGTATTCATTTTCAGATACAGTTTAGCCTAGATGGCCCTAACTTAACTTCTAATCCTCTTCAGTCACCTGAAACAGAGTAGCTATCTCATTAAGTTGAAGCACTTCACAAGAGTATTGGAGTAAGGTGGTCTGCAAATCCAGTCTTTGAGGAAGGACTAGGACTGAATCCCAGTCTCTCATATACACTTACCAAAAGGGTAAGGATAGGTAGTCCTAATCCTGATTTTTTTTGGTATCATATATGTGGTATCCCCAAATTCAGAGTGTAATAGGATTTCCTCTACTTATGCCTCCCACTTACTTTTACAGTCCTCTGCTTCTGTTCATGACCTATCCATGGAGATTGTTTTCTTTTTAAAATCAAGCCATCGCTTTCTAGCTATAAGGTAGAATGCAAAAAACAAAAAAAAAAAACCCTTACCTTTTTGTTATTACCCACAGAATATAAGAAAATAATAGTCCTTATTTAGTCATCCCCTTTTCTGGCCTCTTTTGTCAAAAGGTATGAAATTCACTCATTACGTTAAAATCCATTTTTATTATGGAAGAAGATGCTAAATTTGCCAGATAGTCAACTTGTTTTAATTTTTGATATACCCTATTTCAGCCTATCCTTTCACCTCAAATCATCTACTCTGAGAAATACTGTATGATTCAAATGATATCTTTTTATATGTGATTTACTATTATCTATATGCTTATGAGTCTATTTTTGTTATTGGAGGAATTTAATTTGATAAGTACATTTTGGGGCAACTTAAATATGATTTCTCATCTGATGATATTCTTTGGATTTTAGTCATCTCAGCTTTCCTCCGAACTCATTATTTCTAGAAAATTTAGTATGATTTCTTAAAAATTGCAAGCTTTCCTAAAATATCTTATTCAGATTTTTGGCTTCCTATTTTTTCTTGAAGTTCTATAATTTTGTGCCTACCAAAGAGAATAAGAGGACTGTCATGCCTCTAATATTGGACACTATGTCTCTCTGAATGCATCCCAAAACATATTTTACTTTGGTATCATATGATACTGCTTAATAATGTTGCAACTCTGGTTCACTAAACCACCTGACCATTTTCAGTTGATTTCCTGAATGACAGAGTGAAGATTCAAAAGCTTTCCTGCATATATTCACATTGAGCAGAACCAAACAAAATGCAATTTACTATAGATCAGTGTCAGTCTATCATGTTTAATTATTAATATCATGTATTAGCATTGTCATTAATAATATGCTGAACATCAGGACAAAGGAGATCAGAATGATGATGAGTTCCTATAAGTATCAGATGAAAATCTTGTGATATCTAGCCTTCAGAAGACTGATGAGGAACCTGAGTTCTATCTTCTAGTATATGAAAGGCAGTAATATTAAATATTATACTAGTTTCACTTTCCCAATTGAGCAGAATAAAGATCAATAGGTAGAATTTACCTAGGCAAATTAACTAAAGAATTAAAACACTTATTAAGTATTTACTATATGATGAGTTCCAAGGATACCGATATAAAAATGAAGATGATTCATTCCTTTAAGGAGCTTACATTCTACTATGGGGAGAAATACTTCTAGGGGATTCATGACCGGGAAGGTGTTATGTCCTGTGAAGAAACATAGAGGTAGAGACTTATACACCTTAGAAGAAACAGTTGTATTAATTTGATTATGGTTCTATAACTGAAAAGCAATAGGAAGAGAGGGTGGAGCTAGAAGTTATGAATACACGGCAACTGGTAAGAAGGTGGCTGGGGAGTAAAAGGAAGTAGTGCCAGAGCCACCTAGATATAGTGGGCTATATGAGATACTCTTTAGTTAGCATAGCTGGGCTCCACAGCAGGAATTGTCTGATCTGGAAGGCAAAGCTTATATTCAGAAAAGGTCGCAGGAATAAAATGAAAGAAAAAAGTCCTAATAATTGGAATAATTCAAAAACTGGAATGGGATGCCTTGGGAATGCAGTTGTATATACTTGTCCTTCTTTGAATATCTTCAAGTTAAGGCTAGATGACCACTTATCCTTCAAAGGACTTTTTTTTGTTCAAGTATATTTTGAAATAAATGGCCATTGCAGTTCCTTCAAATTGTGAAACTGTGATTTTTGTGATCAAATAGAAAATCTTCAATATTATTAAACCTTAATGGGAATTTTGAGAATTACAGTTAGAACTTCATTATATGAAATAAGTATACAGAGGCTACAGAAGAAAAAAAGCAGACATTTTTTGATTCATGATGTAATTATTGTTTCATACATTTGATCTTTTGGGTACACTCCAGTTTTCTATTAAGTTTGATATTAAATAGTAATAAATGGTGATTAAAAATTAAATACCTCAAGACCAGAACTTAGAGCATATTAAGAAAAAAATACTTTGTAAGGAGAAATTAATGAAGAACCTTTGACTAAGAAACTTCTATTGGAAGTTAGTTCTACCTGGGGTTTATCAATAATTTATCAAATAATCTGTTATTTACATTATGAGAGCTTGAAATTTACCGTTACCTTATTGCCTCTACTGAATGACTGTACTGGAAGAGAGCTCTCTTTTTCTTAAGCATAATAATGAGCTATGTATTGTTTATGTGCATAACCTAGTCCTTATTTAAATTTCCTACATGCCTTTTGGTTGAAAAACTATTGTACATGGCCGTAGGCTTATGGCAGTTCTTAGAACCTTGAATTTCCATTCTGGGAAATTGTAGCCAAGACCAAAGAATCAAAGATATCAAATTTTGAAGGCAGCTGGAATGTTACCTAGTTCAACTGATTTTAAGCATGAAGTGGTTCTATAAAATCCCGGAAAGTTGCTCTTTAAATACCAGTTTGAAGAGCTCCTTTGATAGCCACATCATTACCCCCATATACAGTACATTTTGCTTTTTGACTGTTTTTAACCCTGGGAAGTTTTTCTTCATATCAGTCAGAAATCTGCTTTTCAATGGTTTCTACACATTGAAATATCAAAACAAAGTAACAGAGCAGTCCGCTAAAAAAAACACATGATATCTTTGACTGTATGAAGAGAAACATAGGGTGGGGAGAGAGGGAATGAGAATCTTGAGGTACATTGATTTAGTTAAATGCAATTGAGACTTTATTTTTCAGTTCTTGTTGCCACATATTAACAAGAACATTGAAAAAAATGGAGCAAGTACAGAAGGCTGTAACTGTGAGGGGGTTAAAAGTGACTCACTTTGAGAACAGAATAAAGAAATTGGAGATAATTAGCTTGGACAAGTAAAGGTTTAGGAAAGACATGATAGCTATCCCCAAGTTTTTGGAGGAATAAAATGGGAGAGAGTGGTTATACTAATATAGGTTGATCACAGAAAGAAGAAAGGTATGTTTCAGGCTAATATAAAGGGGAAAAAACAACTTCTCATCAATCAGACTTTGTGTTGTATATGTTCAAATGAATTTAGGCACATAGGTGTAGAACTTTACATTTATCTGCATTAAATTTGACTATATTACTTAGGGAATCTCATAGCCTTTGTATATATTTTGCAAATATTAACTATGTTTCTAATATTTCAGCTATAATTTTCAGCTTTATATCAGCTGCAAATTTTACAACTGTCCCATTCATGATTCCATCTCAGTGACTGATGAAAAGATTGGGCAAATAAGATGTACTTCACCAGAGAAAGAAACATATGGGAGACATGGAAGCAGAAATGACTGGAATTCATAATATATCTATGTCATTTTATTTAATGGAATCAAAGTAATCTTTAAAAAAGAAATTAATTTGATTCCACATTGTGGCTCTTAACAACTATTTCACTTCATAAATGCTCACATACTATACCTTTAATAATGCCTTCCAGAGTTATAGAATACACCTTTTCCAATGTTTGAAAATCACGACAATCATGACAATCTTCAGTCTTATGGCACCTTTCCTGTTCACACATATTTTTCAAAGGTCCTTGACAGTGACTCAGTAATCATTTCCACAAATTCTTCCAGTAGATTCTATAGGCCTGCCAGCTTGACCCTATTGATGGCAGTTAAACATTCTTACAATCTACTCATTTATCTTGAGCTTTAGTTCCCCATTAATCATTTTTTGTCCTTTTCAGTCCAAAGAGCATTGTCTCTAACAAAAAAGTAGAAAAAGGAGTTTAATAGTTCTGCCTTATTGTCAGTGTTCACTATTATTTTAGCATCTTCTCTGTGCTATAATATCAATGACATTTATTAAGTTTCTCTTGCATTTAGGAAAAAAATATTTATAGTTGTGGGGAAGATATGAAATTTTATTATGTCCCTAATGAAACTATTAAAGAATACAATAGCAAAGCACTCAGAAAAAAACTACATCAGAAGTGCATGAGAAAATTACAAACCAAAGCCTTTTGTGAGGTCTGAATGTTGCTCTCCTATGTGAGTGTCAAACTTATGGAACATGAAATGAGTGAAGGCATCACAGATGAGGTGAAATTTTGTATGGTTTTAAATGATGAATACTGGTTGAAAAAGCAAAGATGATAAATGAAGGAATTCTGATCACAGGCAGCAATGTGATCAAAGATATGAGTGATAATACAGTATGTATTGGGGGGGAGTTTAACTTTTCTAGAATACATAGTGAAGGATTGAAAGTAGTATGGAATAATGCTGAAAAGGTAATATATAACCAGATTGTGGAAGGCCTTAAATACTGGGCAGAGGGATGTGAATTTAATTTGGCAAACAATAGTGACAGGCTGAAGATTCTTGAGCACACAAATCATCATCCCAGAACAATAGATAGGAAGAGAGGGTGGTGTTCAAGAAGATCCATAAGTAAATTATTCCAACAGTTCAAGCAGATAGCAACGTGGAATGGTGTTAAAAGAGATTGCCTAGATTTAAGAAACACTACAAAGGTAAATTACTGATTATTTATGAAAGTGGGACAATTTTTAGGAAGAATGAAAATTTTATTATATCAATGTCTAGGTAATGACATAGAGAGCAAGAGTGAAATATTATAAGTGAGAAATGGTTTTTGGAGAAAAATATAATCAATTCTGGTTGGGACATATTAAGATTGAGGTATCATTAGGAGTTTTAGGGGGAGATATCCAGTGTAGTTCAAAGTTTAAGTCTGGAATTTAGAAAAAAAAGAAGTGAGGATTAAAAATAAATTTGGAAATTACCTGTGGAGAAATGATTGTTGAAACTGGGAGAATGAATTGAAGTATTAAGGAAGACTATTTAGGGAAAAGTCTGCCTTAGATACATAGGAAGATTTACATTGAGTGATCATTAAAAAGAGAAGCCAACAAAAAATGGAGACCACACCTTAAGACAGGTAAGAAGAGCAAGGGGGAGAATATGACTTCTCTGATGACAAGGGAAGAGAGATTACTCAATATGAAGGGATGCTCAACAGTTGCAAAAAACCAAAAACTAAATTTATTGATTTTGTAACTCTGGGAAAGACACTTAATATCTCTGTGATCTGCTTCTTTTGCTGTAAAAGGGAAACAGCATAAATGGCTCCTAAGGTTAATACTAGTTCTAAATATGTGATCCCAAGGTGCTTATAAATTGTACATCATGGAGATAGGGAACTGCAAGAGTTATTGAGACAGAGAACTCTCCACTCTGAAAACATTCATACCCTGACAAAGAGCTAAAAAGTCAAGTAATTGGCTGGGGAAATGAGCAGGCAGTATAAAAAGACTCAGACTATAGATTCTTACTTTGGTGACAAAGAAGATCAAAACATACGGCCAGAGGAAGTCAACAAAGTCAAAGATCCTATATCAAAAGCCCCCAAGAAAAATATGAATTGGTCTCAGGTCATGGAAGAGTTCAAAAAGGATTTGGAAAGTCAAGTAAGAGAAGTAGAGGAAAAATTGGGAAGAGAAATGAGAGTGATGCAAGAAAATCATGAACACCAAATCAACAGCTTGCTAAAGGAGACCCCCCAAAAATACTGAAGAAACTAACACCTTAAAAATAGACTAACCCAAATGCCAAAAAGGCCCAAAAGGCCAATGAGGAGAAGAATGCCTTAAAAAGCAGAATAGGCCAAATGAAAAAGGAGGCCAAAAGATCACTGAAGAAAATTATGCCTTAAAAATCATAATGGAGCAAGTGGAAGCTAGTGACATTATGAGAAATGAAGAAATTATAAAACAGAACCAAAAGAATGAAAAAATGGAAGACAATGTGAAATATCTGCTTGGAAAAACCACCAATCTAGTGAAAACATCCAGGAGAGATAATATTAAAATTGTTGGACTACATGAAAGCCATGGTCAAAAAAAAAGAGTTTAGACATCATCTTTCAAGAAACTATCAAGGAACACTGCCCTGATATTCTAAAATTATAGGGTAAAAGAGAAATTGAAAGAATCCACCAATTGCCTCTTGAAAATGATCCCAAAAAGAAAACTCCTAGGAATATTGTAAACAAATTCCAGATTTCCTAGATCAAGGAAAAATATTGCAAGCATCCAGAAAGAAAAAATTCAAGTATTGTAGAAACACAATCAGGATAACATAAGATCTAGCAGCTTCTACCTTAAGGTATTGAAGGGCTTTGAATATGATATTCCAGAGGTGAAAGGAGCTACAATTAAAACCAAAATAACTTACCCAGAAAAACTGAGTATAATACTTCAGGGCAAAATATGTATTCTCAATGAAATAGAGGACTTTCAAGCCTTCTTGATGAGAAGACCAGAGCTGAGTGAAAAATATGACTTTCAAAGACAAGAATGAAGAGAAGGATGAAAAGGTAAACAGGAAAGAGAAATCATAAGGGACTTACTAAATTTGAACTGTTTACATTGGAAAGATGATATTTGTAACTCATGAGACCTTTCTCAGTATTAGGGTAGTTGAAGGGAACATACATATACATATCTATATATATCTATATCTATATATATATATATCTATATATATATATATATATATAGACAGAGGGAACAGGGTGAGTTGAATATGAAGGGATGCTATCTAAAAAAGATAAATTTAAGTGGTGAGAGAGGAATATATTGGGAGAGGAGAAAGGGAGAGATAGAATGGGGTAAATTTTCTCACATGAAAATGGCAAGAGAAAGCCGTTATAATGGAAGGGAAGAGGGGGTAGGTGAAAGGGAATGAGTGAACCTTGCTCTCATCAGATTTGGTTTAAGGAAGGAATAACTACACATTAAATTGGGCATCTTACACTACTAGAAAGTAGGGGGGAAGGGGCTAAGAAGGGAGATGATGTAAGGGAGGCCAGATTCAGGGAGGAGGTAGTGAGAAGCACACACTTTTGAAAAGGGACAGGGTCAAAGGAAAAATAAAATTGAATGAAAGGAGAAAGGAGAGGATGGAGGGAAATATAGTTAGTCTTTCATAACATGACTATTATGATGGAAGCGTTTGCATAACAACACACATTTAACCTATACTGAATTTCTTGCCTTCTGAAGGTGGGTGGGAAGGGCAGAAGGGAGAGAATTTTAAAAAGTTTTAAAAAACAATTGTTAAAAATGTTTTTTACATGAAACTGGGAAATAATATATGTAGGCAATGAGATAAATAAATCTATCATACCCTACAAGAAAGTAAGGGGGAAGGGGATAAGGGGGCAGGGGAGTGATAGAAGGGAGGCAGACTGGGGAAAGGTGCAATCAGAATACATGCCATGTTGGGGTGGGGGGAGGGTAGAGATGGGGAGAAAATTCGTAACTCAAAATCTTGCGGAAATGAATGTTGAAAACTAAAAATAAATTTAAAAAAATAAAATCACACATTTCTTCCAAAAAAAGCTTTTTGATTGTATGTTATAATAATTACCATTTTTATTTAGTGATTGTCTCTATCTGGGATTTGGTTTAAAATTCTCTCTCTAGCATCTCTTGTATTTTTTTAATAGTGAAACTGTTAATGCTAGGTTATGTATCCATTTTCATTTTATAGCATATGGTATAACATATTGTTTTGAAATTAATCTCATACAAATTGTCTTCCAGTTTTCACAGCAGTTTTTTGTAAAACAAAGATTTCATTCCTAAATAATTTATATCCTTGACTTTACTAAATATTGTGTAATCAAGTTCAATTAAAATATATTCATCTAATCCATTCCTATAACTTACTTTTTAAATGTTTTCCTCTTTAACCCCAAATAATTTTGATGAATATAGCTTTGATATATGTTAATGTCTAAAAATATTATTCTTACTTAATGCTTTTTCCTCTGTTTCCATTGGGATTCTATATGATTTTCTCGTCTACATAAATTTATTGTTATTTTCTCTGGCTATATAAAGTACCCACTTTGTAGTTTGATTGGCATCCAACTGGTTATGCAATTAATTTGGTAGTGTTGTTTTTTTTTCCTATAATAGGGGCCTGACACAACCATTAGCTATAAATATCCCTCTAATTCTTTAAGGTGTTCTTTAATTCTTTTAAGAATTTTTTTTCAGGAAGCAGGGGAAGATAATTGTTTTTGTGTATCATGGTTGTGTCTTAGATGATTAACTCCCAAACATTTTATGCCTTTTTAGTTATTTTCAAAGGAATTTTTCTTTCTATAATTCTCTCCCTCCCTCCCCCCCATCTCTCTCTCTCTCTCTCTCTCTCTCTCTCTCTCTCTCTCTCTCTCCTCTCTCTCTCTCTCTCTCTCATTATTGCTCTAGAGGAATGATATTGATTTTTGTAGGTTTATTTCCTACCCTGATCATTTTGTTAAAACTATTACCTTAATTTATTTACTGGCTATCTGGACTTTTCTAGTTAAATTGATATCATTATCAAACAAGAAAATATATTTCTGCCTTTAATTTTTTCTTCTTGTAGAACTTCTCACTAACATTTATAGTACCATGCCAAATAACATTGAGGAAAAGAAGAATGCTTGATTTATAGCTGTTTTTACTGGAGGTGCCACTAGTGTTCCTCCACTGCAAATAATGTTACATTTTTATTTAGATATTATTATATTAAAATGTTATAATTTGTTCAAATCTTTCTTACACTTACTGTTATGATGCTTTTGATGTTAAATTTTATATATTCAATTATTTTAATTAGTTTCATGATGCTAAACTGTCATTGAATTCCTGATATAAATCTAACTTCATCACAGTAAATACATTTTTGGATTTATTGCTAAAGTCTTTTAGCTAGGATTTTATTTAAAATGTTTCCATTGTTGTTCATTAATAAAATCAGTCCACAATTCTCCTTCTTTGCTTTATCCTTCCCTAGTTTATGTATTAGAAGTATATTTGTTTCATAAAAGGAGTCTTTATAGAGTTTTCTCTATTTTAATTGAAAATACCTTTCCAACTTTGTTGAGAAGTTTTGGAAACAGATTATAGAGACTCTATGACTATGAACATTGAAATTCTTGAGGTTGAAGACAGGATTTAGAAGGAAGGTAAGATGAATTCAAGTATTAAAATAATTAAGACATTTGAGGAAACAACCTGTAGTTTTGCGGATGATGGAAATAAGCATGAGAAGAATGACATAAAAATGCATTGCCTAGAAATCAAAAGAAGGAAATATTGAGTGTTGGTGACACAAGGGTATTCTAAAAGTAACAGTAGGTGAACAAGGCATGTGGATACCCTTCTTCATGGCCTCATGATTACGCATGGTTTAAAAGATCAACCTTTAATGGAGAAGGTTACAAAGATGACAGCTACAAGGAAAAAAGCTAAATTTCCTGGAAAGCCAAAAGATGGAAGGAATGTTGGTAAAATTAGAGATTGAGCTTTGATGCATGTATTCATTTTATGCATTTGCTTATTTTAGGTTTAAAAATTGATGGAAAAATCAAAGGTTTCATATATTTACTCAGGAATATCTCATACCTGTTACTTTGTATAGGATTTTATGAATAAGGCAAATGAAAAGAGTAATGCAGTTTATGAAGATTTTACATAGGATTATAAATCCTGCCTCCGATACTAATCTTCTGTGTGACCCTGTACAACTCACCTAACCTTGTGTACACTCATTCAACTCTCTAAGATGATGTTAGAGATAGTTTCCTATTTGCAAAAGGAATTTCCAAACCCACAGTTTCTAATGTGATGAAATCACAAGTCTTTAACTTACTGACACAAGGATTTTCCTGTTTTACTATAAGATGCATGCTAGAAACTAGGAAACTACAATCAAAGAAGATATTAAAAAAGTTTTGCTTGTCAAAAATATTGTACCAAATGTAGGGGAAAATATTCTGCATACATAGATGTTTTCTTGTGTGTGTATTTGTCTTTACTAAAGATTTCTAATGGAGATCATAGTTAAAACAATTATAAATAGCAAGTGGACAGATTAGTCTAGGAAAACATTAATTCCTAGCAATGTATAATACACTTTTGAAATCAATAGTGAATGGGAAGGGAATAAGCATTTATATCAAGGCTACTAAGTGCCAGGCACTATGCTAAGCACTTTACAAATATTATCTCACTTGATCTTTCAATGTATCTATTAACTCCCTGGTGTGGGTATTTCCAAAATCAATTAATAGTCAATAAGCTTTTATTAAGTACCAAATATGCTACAGATATTTTGCTAAGAATTGGTTTTACAAAGAAACGCAAACTACAGTCCCTAATCTCAAGGAGTTCACAATCTAATGGGAAAGACAACATGTAAACAACTATATGTGCATAAACTGTACACAGAAAATCAATGAAAGGAAGGCACTATGGTTAAGGGGGAATCCAAAGGCTTCCTGTAGAAGGCTGGATTTTGGCTATATTTTTAAATGAAGGGAAATATTCAAAATGATTCATATAGTACATGTGTGAATATATATATATATATATATATATATATATATATATATATATATATGAATAGATGACTATTCCCTAATTATGAAATCATTGTAATTTATCATGGTAAAATTGGTAAACTGAAGAGGACTTTTGATAAACAATAACTTCTGGAAACTCAAGGATGAGATGAATGTTTTTTTGTGTCTTTCTCTTTTCCTACTCTGCAATTTTTTTTTGGGGGGGGGAAGAAAGAATGTTGGGAGTATAAACTCTAACTATTATTTGCCAAAGTTATTCCTGAAGGCTAGATTAGGTTTAATTTCCATTTGCTGTTCAATATCACACTTGAACCCTATATTGGTAGACCACAGTATGTGCATTTTTAATGATACATAATCATTGTCAAAAATAAACTGAACTGGAATCTGCTTAGCTCTCCATGACAGAGTCACTTTGGAAAGTGTGGAGCTGGCCTTAGTATAATCTTCTAAAACATTGGACTAATAAAATTGAATGTGGCACATGAAATTATAGGGTGCATTGTTCCGCAATGGATACCAACAATGAATCCTTTGAGGAGCCAATTGCTTTTCCCTAACATCAGCTATAATTGGTGAAATTGTCTAGGATTCAGTTATACAAAAACATGCTTGACTCACATAGCTCACTGTATCCTCCCACCTAGGGCTACAACTCATGGCTTTTTATATCAAGACTAAAGTGAAATAATCTTCTTGCTGGTCAGTACTACTCCCAAGAGAGAAAAGTTCAATTGTAAATTTTACTTACGATTTTGTCCAAAATGTGTCCTAATAATACTGGGATTCTGAGCAATGAGGATGCTGAGTTCATACCAAGACTACAATTCATTTTAGTTAGGCTGCCACATAGCTATTAAGGCAGCAACAACTTGTATAAAACGCAAACTTGCTAAAGATTTATACCAACGGGCTAGAGGAGAAAAAGGCTC
Source organism: Trichosurus vulpecula (assembly GCF_011100635.1). Classification (NCBI taxonomy): domain Eukaryota; kingdom Metazoa; phylum Chordata; class Mammalia; order Diprotodontia; family Phalangeridae; genus Trichosurus; species Trichosurus vulpecula. The sequence continues at coordinate 218,220,138 of NC_050573.1, read as the reverse complement.
TATATCTCATTACTAATTCCCTGAGTCATGGATTTCTACTTTTTCCTTCGGGTTACTCTGATTAAGTGTCTCTGCTGGTTTGAACTTTCCATGTGTATCAGCCTCCTAGCTGGTTTTTACCTCTTGTGACAAAAGTACTTGGGGGAGGTCAAGTGAAATTGGCAATGCATAGAGTCCACTGTCAGATTCAATAAGTATTAGAGGTATAATTTCATAGTACAGTGAAGGTAAAACCAAGCATCTTCCTAATTACCATTTAATCATTATATAATCCTGTCCAGATTTTTTCAGCTGCAATGGATGGATAAATGATGATGAGTTCTTGCTTCTCCTCTAGTGAAATAAAAATGTAGTGGCCAATTTGTTGCTTGAAAGAGAAAATATTTACTTGCAGTCATCAGGACCTGGATTTGAATCTTGCCTCTGATACTTAACTAGTTGTATGACCCTGCACAAATTACCTAATCTCTCACATTGATGGTTTCCTCACCAGTAAAATGGAAATAATAATCACTTATTTCACAGAGCTGTTGTGAGGCCTAAACTTTAAAGCACTAACAGCTAGCCTAGGAATTAAGAAAACAGGGATCAAGTACCATCTTTGAAATATGCTAATAGATATGTGACCTGGAAGAAGTCCCTTAAATTTACAGTGTAGCAGGTAACTCTCTAAGACCATAAGTTGTACATAATTTTTTCTTTACATTTCCAACTATACATGGTATATCCATATTGAGAATTCCCTACTCCACTGAAATTAAAGATCTACCTTGAACCACTCCCCACAAAGTATACATTTGAGTTATTATTAAAACCAAATTCCACATAACTTTAAATAATGTTCCAAGTTATTATCTAGTTAGAAGTAATTGCTTATTTATTTTCATATTTGTTTATCTATGTATTGTTTTCCCAAATTTAGGACAGAGTAAAATCATCAATCAAAATCTTGTTATTGATAACTAAATGATTTTTGTATTTGATGACATTTACTTGGCCATTGTGAGATTAGGAGCTATTTCATAATCAGCTTCATCAAGCCCACATTCATAAGCAGGCACTATATTTCTCATGATGTACTAAGATTATTGTTGTGACATCTATTTACTCAAACTTATTGTGCCTAAGAGACAGTTGAAATAGCTTCAGTGATTTTTTTCTTGGCTATAATTAGCTTTGTTATACCAATAATATATTTTCTTCTGTCAGGAAGGAATTTTTATGCAGGTAAGGGAGTTATGTTATAATGTATTTATAGCATCATGTGAGCATAGATGCTTCAATTGAAGAAATATTAAAATTCATAGTGAGAGAAAATATGTGATTTTTGTAGAATTGGCTGCTTATTTTCCTTTGCTCTTGAAGAGGACAAAAATGATATCACTGTGCTAGAATCAATTTATGGTGTGTCCAACTGGCTGATTAGACCAATAGAAGCTCAGAATGTTCTACCACAAGTGGGGCATGAATAGCCCACTTGAACATTTGCAGTGGATTCTCTAAATGTATGTATCTTGCATTTCTTTTGAGCTACTTCAATTCTACTTTGCTGTGCAAGGGGGCACAGTACCTTCTCTGATGTGGGCATTCTATGCTGAGCAGTCCTCTGTCATTGTCCCCCTTGCCACACCATCAATACCAAAGTTCTTAAGAGAGATCTTGAGAGTGTCATCATATTATTTCTTCAATCACCATGTGAATGTTTGCCCTGTGTGAATTCTCCATAAAATAGTCTTTTTGGCAAGTGTATGTTTGTCATTCAAACATCACAGCCAGACCATTGGACGTGTGCTCTCTGAAACAGAATGTGAATGCTTGTCAGTTTATTTTGAGAAAATACCTCAGTGTCTGGTACCTTATCCTGCCAGGTGATCTTCAGAATCTTCCTAAGACAATTCAAATGGACATGATTCAGTTTCCTGGCGTAGTGCTACTATACTGTCTAGGTTTCACAGGCATACAGCAATGAGGTCAGCACAACTGCTCTGTAGTCCTTCAGTTTTGTAGTCAGTCTAATACCTCTTCTTTTCCATACTTTCCTTCAGAGCCACTGAAACACTGAGCTAGCTCTGGCAATGTGTGTGTCGACTTCATTATCAATGTGTACGTCCCTGAAAAGTATACTACCAAGGTAAATGAACTTCTCCACAGCATTCAAAACTTCTCCATTTGCTGTAACCAAAATTTCCACATATGGATGGTGTGGTGATATCTGATGTAGTACCTGTGTTTTCTTAGTGTTAATTGTTAGGCCAAAGGTTGCATAAACAACAGAGAATTGATGCACACTTTGTTGCATCTCAGTTTCAGAGGTTACATTGAGTGCACAATCATCCGCAAATATAAAATCATGCACACTAACACTCCCTCCACTTTGGTCTTGGCCTGTAGCCTTTTCAAGTTGAAGAATTTACCATCAATGTGGTAGCTGATGCTGATGTTGTGTCCTCATTGAAAGCATTTGACAACATGGCTGAAGACATAATGCTAAAAGGCACAGGAGCAAGCACCAGCCTTGTTTCACTCCATTGGTAACTGGGAAAGGACAAGATCATTGTCCATTATCCAGAACGTGGGAAAGCATGCCTTCATGAAATTGACATGCAATGCTGATGAACTTCTCCAGGCAACCAAATTTTGATGTATTGTTTCCTTCACAACAGACAGTATCAAAGGCCTTGGACAGAACTACAAATGTTGTATACAGAACTCTGTTCTGCTTCTCACATTTCTCCTGGAATTTCCAGGCAGCAAATGTCAAATCAACCATTCCTCAGCCCTTTCTGAAGCCATGCTAGCTCTCAGGTAGATGACAATCTTCCAGGTGAAGGATCAGCCTATTAAGGAAGACTCTGGCAAGAATCTTGTCAGCAATGACTAAGAGAGAGAACCCCCTGTGATTGTAATAGGAAAATCTACTTCATTTACCTTTATAGACATGGATAATGGAGGTGTCCTTTAACTCCTGGGGGATACCTTCCTCTTGCCATACAAACCAGACAATTTCTGACAGTTTTTATATAAGCAATGGACCCCCTACCTTGTACATCTCAACTGGAATAGAATCAGCACCAGGTGCTTGGTCACATGAAAGGAAACTAATGGCATTCAAAAGCTCTTCTTCAATTGGAACTTCATCTAGGGAGGGATTGGCTTCAACTTGAGGTAAATGGTCAATGGCTTCAGCAACGATTGATAATGGTCTGTTAAGTACACTATGGAAGTGTTCAGTCTATCCTCTATGATCATGTCCTTTTCATTAATCAGCATGGCTCTATCAGCCCTGAGTAGTTGAGAAGTACCATAGGTCTTTGGCCAATAAATAGCCTTCAAGGTATCATAAAAGCACTTTGGATTGTTATTATCGGCATAAAACTGAATTTCATTTGCCTTCTAACTGAGCCAAGAATCCTGGATCTTCTAAGCTTTCCTTGTACTTTACTTTTGATGGAATTAAATGTTGCCTTCTTAGAGATGGATGAACTATCTTGCTGGTAAACCCTGTGGAGTTCTCATTTTTTCATTTAACAGCTTCTGAATTTCCCCATCATTTTCATCAAACCATCCTTGGTGTTTGTGAGTTTTCTGACTGTTACGAGCAAATGCAGTACTGTATACCAAATCTCTGAAAGCTGCCCAATCCTTTTCTGCTCCATTGTTGCCAGTTGTGTCCTGGCTCAGCTTTCTCACCAAGTTAGCAATAAAATGTTCCAGCTCAGAGAAGAGCTCTAATCTGTTGACATTAATTGTTCTGGTAGTCATTTTGCCTTGGTGGTGCCACTTTTGTTGAATGCAAATATTTAGCTTGGAGAGGATAGGTCTATGATCAGTCCAGCCCTCTTAGCCACACTTTGCCTTTGTCACTCTCACATCTTCTCTGTCTCTTCTCCTTATTATCACATAGTCTATTAAATGCCAATGTTTGCTGCAAGAGTGCATCCATGAAGTTTTATTGTGTTTAGGTAAATGAAAGACAGTGTTGGTGATGAGAGGGTCATGAGATGCACAGGGTTTCAGTAGTGAGTGACCATTGCTGTTGCTATTTACAATTCCATTCCCCCCTAGGACTCCCTGCCAAGTTGGTAATCTGAGCCTACACTAGCATTAAAGTCACTCAGAATTATAAACTTGTCCTTTTTAGCACATTGATGATAAGGGTCTCCAGGTCTTCAAAAAAATTTGTCTTTGACCTCATCAGGGTTCATCATGTGGGAGCGTAGGCACTGATGGTGGTGGCGTGATATTTTCCTGCTAGTGGCAATCACATTGTCATGAGCCTGTCATTCACTCCATTTGGTAGGCATACAAGTATGTTGATTAGATAAGTTTTGATTGCAAAACACACACCAGCTTCATGGTTCTCCCATTCACTGTGACCACTCTAGAAAAAAAATGTGTATTCAGCTCTGACTTAAGGAAGTTGGCCTTCATTTGCCAGCCTTATTTCACTCATGGATGTTATTTGAGTGGGATATCTGCTGAGTTCTCTTGCAACAAGAGTTGTGCTTCTTTCAGGTCTACTTGATTTTATGTTGTCTATAAGAGAGCACACATTCCATGTGCCAATGGTAAATGGAATCATCTTTGCAGTTTTTGTACGTTTTTTGTGTTTCAAACACATGGTGGGATCCCTGCCTACTGTGGTAATCTGGCCAGTTCTGGGTAGGCAGACAATGTTTAGAGCACCTTTTCTAGCACCTTCATCACATCAGGAAGTGAGCAGCATGATCCTTAAAAAGCTGCTCAGACTTGCAGGGTTTCTGCTGAATCCCACTGCTGCTTTCGACGAAAAAACAACCCTATGGCCTGGACTGCCTGTGGGCAGGATTGTGACTACAGCTCCCAGTGTATCTGCACCTGCTACTTCATCACTTGCCTGTCACCACAGTACTTTGAGATAGGTAAAAATGGTAAAATGGTATTAGTGATGTCTTTTGATTCATGTGTAAATTGGATTTAAGTGAATCAGTTGCACAAAGTTATTGGGTTCACTCTCTTCTCCAGAGTCATCACACTGCAGTGGTAGAACAAAAGTAAGATGACTGGTGATGGCTCATGATTCAGTGGATGACCTTGGCATCTTCAATGTCCAACCAAGCTCTAAGCACTCCCCAGCACCTGTCTCAGCTGCCTTCATGGCCAATGGAACAAATTGTTCTCCTCTGCTCACTCTACCATGGTAAGTCTTCACATGCTCAGAGTAAATATCTCCCCACCAATTCGCCAATGGCTTTGACACCCCTCAGTTACCCTCAAGCTGGTTTAGCCCATCTGCCAAAATGGTTAACCAGGGTGTGACTGCTGCTAATGCTGCAACTTCTTGGTGCCACAGGTGAGAGTTGGGTGGATCAGGTGGACACCAAAGGTAGAAAGCAACCCTGAAAAAGACTTGGCAGTCTTCACACAAGAGGTATTAATCTTCCTTGAACACACCCTATCCCTTTTTTTGTATAGTAACTTCAAGGGGACACATAGGTTCATTTTTTTATCCAACAATTTCATTAAAGGGGGAAAAACACCTACTTTCTATGTACAAAGCATTGTACCAGGAAATGAGGAAATTATAAATAACAACTCTTCTCACAAAAGGAGGTTAATAGAGTCAAGTAGATGGTATAGCTAACAGTTTTATTTAGAATCAGGAAGAACCAAGATCAAATTCAGTCTCCTGCCCTTTTAGATGTGTAGTTCTGGTAAGGAATCCTTTTGTGACCTCAGTTTTGTTTTTGTTTTGATTTGTAATATGGAATAAGAATAGCACTTACCTGATTTTTGGGGTGGTGGTAGTGGTGGTGGTGGTGGTTTGTTTAATTTTTTCTAAGGACCTAGTGAGAAAAAATATGGGAAACACTTCACAAATCTTAAAATGCTATATGAAGGTTATTCTTATGCTTATTACACTATAGAAAGGAAGCTAAACAAAGTACATGGGTAAAGATACTTCAGTATTTCAAGTATGTATGATTTAGTTAGTATGGGTAATGTATATACCATTGCAGATTTAAAGCACCTCATCATTTAATAGCTGGTCCTTCAGGCCAGTTGTGATCTTCCAGAGAGACTATGGCCCAAAATAACATCACTATTTAGTCAAAATATTTAGAGCCTCTCTAATTATCTAGATTGATTCCTAGACAATAGATATATAAGCCATTACTGGGTCTGATAAGGCCTGCTGGAATGTATGCTTTCCACTGAATTTTGGGAAAAAACTTCAATGAAGGAATCACAACATATCAAGAATTAAGCAAAAGTATTTTTATCTTAAAGTATATATGTTCCTTTAACTTTTAAATGCTAAAATTAATTCCAAATAAAATAGGCATCTCTACATGCATAATAGAACATAAAAGAGGTTATAAATGAAACTGAATATTTCTTTTACATAAAATTTGCTTTGCTCTTTTCATTCTCATTTCTAAATATATAGTGATACTGCATAAAAATAAAACATAAAAACATAATAAACATTTCTTTCTTTTTTCCTCTCTGAATATTGTTTTATTTGATTAGTTAAATAATTCCCAATTTCATATAAACTTTTTAAACATTTTTAAAAATTTTGAGTTCTAAATTCTCTTTCTTCCTGCCACCACTCAGGAACCCCTTGAGAAACAAGCAATATGATATCAATAATACTTGTGAAATCATGCAAAATATATTTCCATATTAGCCATATTGAAAAGGAAATACAAATAATGAAGAAAAGTAAAGAAAATTTAAAAAAGGAATGCTTCAGTCTATATTCAGATTTCATCAGTTCTCTTGGAGGTGGGTAGCCTTTTTCATCATGTGTCTTTTGGAATTGTCTTGTATTGTTGTCTTGATCAGAGCAGCCAAATCTTTCATAGCTGTTCATCATGACAAATATTACTATTGATGTGTACAGTGTTCTCCTGGTTCTGTCCAATTCACTTTGCATCAGTTCACATTTGTCTTCCCAGTTTTTTTTTTTTTCCTGAAGATATCCTGCTTTTCCTTTCTTATGGCACAATAATATTCCATCACAGTCACAGACTACAACTTGTTCAGCTATTCACCAATCAAGGGACATCCCCTCAATTACCAATTCTTTGCCATTACACTACCACAAAAAGAGCTGCTCTAAACACTTTTGTACAAATAAATCATTTTCCCTTTCCTTTGATCTCTTTGCAATATGGAGCTAATAGTGGTATTTCTGGGTCAAAAGTTATGCACAGTTTTATAACCTTTTAGGCACAGTACCAAATCATTTATTAAAATGTTTGGAACCATTTGCAACTCCACCAACAGTGCATTAGTGCCCCTGCTTTTCCACACCCTCTCCAGAATTTGTCATTTTCCTTTTATTTCATGTTAGGCAACCTAGCAGGTATGAGGTGGTATCCCAGAGTAGTTTTAATTTGCAATTTTCTAATCAATAGTGACTTCAAGTATTTTCTTTCCTTAGGTTTGATTGGTTAGCTTTGATTTCTTTTGAGAAAGAATGCCTATTCATATCATTTTATTGTTTATCAAGGGGAAAATGGCTCTTTTTTATAAATTTAACTCAGTTGCCTATATATTTAAGAAATAAGATCTTCTGATATGTTCTTTTCAGCCCATCAGTCATTTGTTAAACAACTTGTAATGCCAGACACATGTTGAGTACTGGACATACAAAGGCAAACATAAAACAGGCTTTGGGATGACCTTCCAGGAAAGAAGAGAAACCAGTTAGAACTGGCATGATTTCAGGGCAGGTGAAAAGATCCTCCTGTTCTGACTATAATAATAGTGAGATTCTTTGAGACGAACAGAAAATCAGTAATACTAATGGAAATAAGGAAAAAGTAGGAATAAAAATGCTCTAACTGATAGAGCATAAATTATGTTACAAAACAAGAATAACACAAATGAAATTCCTGGGAAGGGACTCAATGCATTTTCTGGAAAGCTGGAAATAAGTTTGATTTAAAAAAATCTTTAGGTTATTAGCATGTTATGACTTATACCCCAACAAGTATAACATGAATAAACTATCTAAATACAAAAAAATACTTAAAAGAGACTAGTATATTTCACAATTTTGGCTGAAAATTGTAATTAGAAACTGGACAGATTGCTTCATAGATGGCAAAATAATTAGAATTATATTAAATTAAATTATATCAGGTTAAAATATCTTGCATAAATAAAACCAATAGGGACAGAACAAGAAGAAATTAAATTATTTGTTAGAAAATATATGAAAAAAAATGTTTGCATAAAAATTTCTGATTAAAAATATCTAACATTCTACACCTATATGGAATTTACATAAATTACAAGACTAAGAGTAATTTCTCCAGTAGCTAAGCTATCAAAAGATATGAACAAACTCCCTTCAAAGGAAAAATAAGCAAACAAGAGCCACTGAAAAACTTGAATAAAATCAATATCAGGGAAACTCAAATTAAAGAAACTTTGAGGTATTACCTACCACCCATCAAATGAGCAAGCACAGATGCTAAAAGCTGAAAAAAGTCAATGTCACAAGATAAAGATAAACAGTATAATTCACTTGCCATAGAGCAACAAATTGGTGCAAACATTTTGCAAAGTGATTTATAATTGCATGTTCTGCTACTTGCAGATGTAGTATAGTTTGATCGGGAAAATCTGGATTTAAGTCCTGCCTCTTTCTTTCTTAGTTGTTTTATCATGGACAAATCACTTCCTTTCATTATGATTGCTTCATTAACTGTAAAGTGAAGATAATTATATCATATTATGTGCCTCACAGGGTGAGGCCCAAATGAAATGGCATATGTAGAATGGTTTGTAAGCTGTAGTTTCCATAAAATTAACTTATTCTTGTAGTGGCTTTGTGTAATGACAGAATGATAGAAATGAAAAAAATATATTGGTATTGTATACAGAATCTGTCTGACTCTGGGTAAGACATACATATCTCTTATCGTCAGATTCTTTATGAGGGGTTGAACATGAAAGAATATAAGGTTGCTTCTAGGTATAAATTTATGATCTTAATTGAACACTAGTGAATGTGAGTATATGTATATGTGGGTATATGTGATACAACTGAACAGACAATATTCATCATTTCCCTCTTCTCCCTATCTTCTTAGTCTATAAGGGTCACTCTGTTAAAATAATTGGCCTCATTGCATTATAATGGTCATATTGGTTCACAACACTTCTGCTTCATGGACGTTATATTAAATGAAAAGTGTGTAATAGCTCTGAACCCCCAGTTATGAAAATTCTTAATTAGGTATAGGTTTAGCTCTCTGCCCTAATTTAAATTTATATTTAATTTATAGCTAATCCCTGGCCTCTTTATGATTGAAGCCAAATTCAAGTTGCTGGAAACATTTGAGTAAGGGAGCAAGTAGAATGTTACAGTGTTTTTAGCCAGTGCGAAGAAGGAAAATTGAAGAAGGAGTAGGTCTTTTTTTGGAACACTCATTAAATATGGGAGTATGTTTGGTGGAATCAGTACAAATCTTCTTATTACATGACTGTGGAGGCTGATGCTCCTTCTCAACCCTTGTCTGCTACAGTTCATTTCTACTTTGTCTTTCTCTTTTTGCCAATTTCTTCTATGGCACTGCTTCTTTCTAGGTGATTATTAAGTCCTGGTCAGTGTTGGGAAGATTGGCTTCCTAAGACCATTTGAACTACTCAGTTGTTGTTTTCTCTCCTTCTCAGTCTAGCACTCCAAAACTATTCATATTTCTTTAAGAACTGAATTCTGTTTTCAGCCTCAAAAATCTGGATAGTTAGAATTTCCTCTTAAATCTGAGAGAAGAATCTTTTGCAAATCCCAAGATAAAAGGCATTACAAACCCTATGATTAGGTGATAACTGAATTAATTATGTCCTATGATTTAGTGGAATATTATTGCTCCATAAGGAAAAAAATACATTTGTATGAAGAATCCAAGGAAGTATGAAAAACTCGTTCAGAGGGAAAAAAGTAACAAAAAAATAAAAATAAAATGATCCCAAACATTTCAATGACAATAACATTAACAATAAAAAGAGAGCAAAAGAGAGACAATATTGTCCTTAAATTATTAAAGCTAAAATTAATCTTTTTCTGTTAACAAATAATAGAAAATGAAAAATTACAAGATCATATTATATGTATATGTCATAATCATTATACTAGGTGGCTTTAACAATTGTTGAAAATGGAAAAGCAATATGCTGAAGCTATGAATTAATAGGAAGTGATTGTGTCAAAAATGAATAAATAAAAAATAATATTATGGGAAATTAAAGAACAAAAATTTTAATGTATTTAATTCCTAACATTTTATGTAATGTAATGTTCTATGACAGCCTCTTAACTTTAATCAGACAAATTATTTTAAAATCTATTAAAAATTGGTTTAAAGTTTAATTTCTAGCTACAATATGAGTAGGTACTTCGGGAATCTCAGAGACATATATAGTACAAAAAGAAAGATTTTGCCTTTAAAGCTACAATATCTCAAATTGAATTCCAAATAAACCATTATATGGCTTTAAGCAAGCCACTTAACTTCCTTGGGCCTTAAGCACATCATTCATAAAATGATGATAATAACATTACCACCCCCTCTCTACCCCCCACCCCGGCTTCTCAGGAACTTTGATGAATGTAAATAGAATGTAAGTTCAATGAGGGTGGGAACCATCTGACTTTTATATTTGTGTCCTCAGTGCCTAACACAATATATGGAGAGAAGTAAGCATTTCACATAAATGTTTGTTGATTGATTGATTAATTGTTGTAAATCTCAAAAAATGAGTAAATCCCTTTGTGAAACATAAAATATTATATACACATCAACTATTGCTATTTTTTTCACTTTGACAAGTATTATTCCTAATATGGAAATTTTCAAGACCGTGATGTTATGTGAATATTTTTCTGGTTCAAATTTGATGATAATCATTTTAGGAATGTTGATATCAAAAATGTGAGCAAGATAAATTGATTGTAACTTAATTTAGTGTGTAAGATTTAATTATGGGAATTGCTTTCATGGGAAAAATTCCAAAGAGATGATAAAAAGTGATGGTAAGATATGAAAACTCATAATTTAAAATGACAAACTTGAACTTAAATTCAAATGTGGGCAGAGATCATTTTAATTTGGAAATAGTATTTGAGAAATTCTACCAAGAACATATAACAAAGTGGAAAACCCACCAGAGACAAAAGTGTTGCAGGCCAGTAGGATAAGCAACTATTAATATCACACATGTAGGACAAGAACCATGGGATCTGTCAGCAATTTATTAGCTCTGCTGTATATGATCAAACTACATGCATTTGTCCCTGAAACATTTGGTTTAATGTTTCAATGGAAGTGGATATTATAGCCAAAAGCAGAGGTCTCTACCTCTGAGGGAATACCCATTTCATGTGACTTATCCATATTCCTCCATAAATCTTCCTCAAGTCCTCTAGATCTCTTACCACTGCAAGAATAATAATAAAGCTTACACAATATCCATTTCTTATCTTTCATTTTTTCTACATCATCTCCATACCTACTTTTCTCATCATACATATGTTTGATGATTCATTTTTTTTGTTTTGTTGATAAAAGGAATGACAATATTGATATGATTTAGTTCTTTTATATTCACTTACTCATCATCGGGAAATACATCACATTTAGAGCATCAGCAGTGAAGATGATGATGATGATGATGATGATGATGATGATGATGATGATGATGTTACTGTTGATAATAATAATTCTGTATCTAGTGCTTCAAGTTTTACAAAGCATTTTGCATATAATAGCTTATTCAAAATTTTCAGCAACCCATGTGAGAAAGATGTTATTAATATCCTCACTTTATAGATGAGGAAACAGAGGCAAAGGGTGGTTAAGTGTGATTGGGGTTACATAGCTAGTAAGTGTCTGAGGTGAGATTTTAATTTGCTTTTATTTTTAGGTTCCCTTGCCTCATTTTCTTCCATTTTTCCTCTATCACTGCAGAAGCAAATGAAAGGCACTCATTGGTCTGAGGGTCATTTTAAAAAAAAAGGATTCCCATGTCCAAATAATTCAGCCAGGTGTGATGTCCCTCTCTATACTTACCAAGCCTGGCCCTTGGGAAGCAGATACTCTGTAACTGTGACTCTATTAAAAGTTTATTTTTTTCAGGGGGAAAGGCAGGGCAATTGGGGTTAAGTGAATTGCCCAAGGTCACACAGCTAGTAAGTGTGTCAAGTGTCTGAGGTTGCATTTGAACTCAGGTCCTCCTGACTCTAGTGCCTGTGCTCTAATCACTGTACCACCTAGCTGTCTCTCTATTCAGAGTTTTTAAGAAAATGATAGAAACTTCCAAAATTTGTGCTCTAATGTCATAGCCACAAAATTCCTAAATCTCTTCTACCTGATGATCTAAGCAGTGGGGGGAGAGAGGCTAGAAATCTTTGCTGAGCTATACAAATTTACAATTAACCAATTTTCCACTGTTGGGAAAAAAAACACTATAACACTGGGCTTTTACAGTATCAGATAACTCTATATCTGAATTTCTTTGCTATATGTATTAAAGAATTTTAAGTTATCAATTTTGTGAATCATAATCCTAGTTCCCATCATTCAATCAATAAGCAATTCATGATGGTGCAGTGGATAGAGTACTTCCTGAAATCAGGAAGGCCTGAGTTAGAATCTTGCCTCATACTTATGAGGTGAACGATCCTGGGCAAGTCACTTAACTGCTATATACCACAGTTTTCTTAGCTGTAAAGTGGAAATGAAATTCTATCTACCTGCCAGAGTTGGAAAGTATTTATCACAGTGCCTAGCACAGAGTAAGTGCTATATAAATGTTGCTGCTGCTGCTGCTGTTGTTGGAATGCACCTACCACATACTTGGCACTATACCAAGCACTAAAGATACAAAGATAAAATTCATAGTCCTTGCCCTGCAGAAGCTTACAATCTAAAGGGGATACCAAAATGCTCATTTATATATAAGATTAAGTAGAGTAATAAATCTTTAGGGAATCACTATAAAGCATTTTGCCTAAGAGTTTTGAGGAGAGCTATCAACACCAAAGACAATGGCTGAGAATCAGACTTCTAGTGAGTACACATAGAAGGGTAAATTTCTAAATGGCATGCATTATGTGTGTGGATATTTGTATTTCTGCCAAAGTCAAATGAAAGCTGTCTCTTTTCATACTGCAGTTTGGTCCCCTTCCAAAGGTGAGGGGACCGAAAGAATAACTTCATCTTCTTAAGTTATCAGGAGCAATCATTTAAAAATTGGAAGCAAGCCCCACAATGTGAAAAATTAAAAAAAAAACAATCTGAAGGGCTTGAGTTGAATTCTGATTTGTGTCAAGAAGTTGGAGATGAAGGTAGGAAACTTACACAGAGCATAAATGGGAGGACCACCAAATCCTTGGAACTAGGAAATATTTGAGATTATTCCCAGCTAGACTCCCTGAGAAAGAAGCAGCCACATGTCCTCCAAGGCATAAAAATATAAAAGATACAGGGTGTGGTCAAATGAGAGATGATTAAATAAAGATCAGAGGAACAAAGAGATGCACAGTGGTGTGACTCTAATGAGAGGTACCAAGGTTGACTTGATATCAGTGATGGAAAAGTCTTCTTTCTTCTTAAGGTCTGTATCCAAAATGACAAAAAGCCTCCCAAGATTTGTCAAAAAATTGATGTCATATGCCTACTCCTAGTGATTAAATTGAGCACAGATGATACTTCCAGAAGGAAACCTGGAAAACATTGCTAAAATCTTGTACAAGAGACTGAAGATTTAGGATCATAGATAGTGTTTTAATTAATGTTGCCTATTAAAACATGGGATTCAAATAAGAAAGTTAAATTTGAGAAGTGAATGGATACATAAAAAAATCGAGGCTCAGAATTTGTATTTACATGCCATATGTTTGGATGTATATGTAGATTTATGAGACACAACAAGATATAGGAATGAGAGGCAGTTATCCAAGAAAGGGAGCTAAGAATGGATTTGCATAGAGGTTTACCAATCTAATGAAAAGAGCTATAAACAGAAAAGGAAGAAGGAGAGAGAAATTCACTTATTATGTGAATATACATGAAAGCTAAAGGAAACAAAGAAAAAAGAAAAATATAAGACAATCCAAGAGTATTTGATGAAATAAAATCCAAGAAAGGTGGGAGTAATACAACTCTATATCTCAAGTTATAAAAATGGACAATGTATGATTAATAAACAAGATCAGCTAGATATTCTGATTTAAGAAGACAACTTTGTTGTCATAAGTCTCTTTAAGATTTTGTGGTTTGAAATCCACAAAGAGTATAGGTATGAACTCATAGACAATAATTTTATAGGGTAGGTCTTTTTTATTAATATTTTTAGTTTTCAACATTGATTTCTGCAAGAATTTTAGTTGCAAATTTTCTCCCCATTTCTGCACTACTCCCACACTAAGATGGCATATATTCTGATTGTCCCTTTCCCCAGTCTGCCATCCCTTCTATCCCCCCCTGCCCCCTCTCTTATTTCCTTTCCCCTTACTTTCTTGTAGGTCAAGACAGATTTTTATACCACATTTCCTGTATAACTTACCTCCCAGTTGCATGTAAAAACAACATTTTTTGAGCATTTGTTTTTAGAACTTTGCATTCCAAATTCTCTACCTTCTTCCCTCCCCAACCACCCTCCTTAATAAGGGAAGCAATTTCACATATGCTGCACATGTATCATTATGTAGGACCCTTCCATAACAGTCGTGTTGTGAAAGAGTAACTATATTTCCCTCCATCCCATCTTGTTCCCCTTTATCCAATTTTCTCCCTCAACCCTCTCCCTTTTCCAAAGTGTTTCTTTTGACTACCTCCTACCTCAATCTGCCCTCCCTTCTATTATCCCCTATCCACTTATCCCATTACCCCCTTCTTTCCTGTAGGGTAAGATACCCAATTGAGTGTGTAGGTTATTCCCTCTTTAAGTCAAATCCAATGAGAGCAAAATTCACTCGTTCTCTTTCTCCTCCTCTCTCTTCCCTTCCATTATAAGTGCTTTTTCTTGACAATTTTATGTGAGAAAACTTACAACATTCAATTTCTCTGTTTCTCCTTCTCCCGATATATTCCTCTCTCATCCCTTAATTTTATTTTTTAGATATTATCCCTTCATATTCAATTCACCCTGATAAATATGTGTGTATGTACATATGTATATATATATATATATGTATGCATGTGTATCTATATGTATATATGTATATGTATGTATTTATATGTATATTTATGTGTATATATATGTATATATATATACATATATATGTGTGTGTGTATGTATGTATGTATGTATGTATATGTGTATGTTCCCTTCAACTACCCATATACTGAGACAGGTCTCATGAGTCACAATCATCATCTGTCCATGTAGGAATGTAAACAAAATGGTTCAACTTTAGTAAGTCCCTCATGATTTCTCTTTCTTGTTTACCTTTTCATGAATCTCTTGATTCTTGTGTTTGAAGTCAAATTTTCTATTCAGCTCTGGTCTTTTTATCAAGAATGCTTGAAAGTCCTCTATTTTATTGAAAGTCTATATTTGTCCTGAAGTATCGTACTCACTTTTACTGGGTAGATGACTTTTGATTTTAATCCTAGCTCCTTTGACCTCTGGAATATCATATTCTAAGCCCTTCAAACCCTTACTGTAGAAGATGCTGGATCTTGTGTTATCCTGATTGTGTTTGCACAGTACTCAAATTGTTTCTTTCTGGCTGCTTGCAATATTTTCTCCTTGACCTGGGAACTCTGGAATCTGGCTACAATATTCCTATGAGTTTTCTTTTTGGGATCTTTACAAGGGGTGATAGGTGGATTCTTTACATTTCTATTTTACCTTCTGGTTCTGGAATATCAGGGCAATTTTACTTGATCATTTCTTGAAATATGATGTCTAGGCTCTGTTTTGATCATGGCTTTCAGGTAGTTCAATAATTTTTACATTATCTCTACTGGATGTTTCCTCTAGGTCAGTGGTTTTTCCAATGAGATATTTCACATGGTCTTCCATCTTTTCATTCTTTTGGTTTTGTTCTATAATTTATTGATTTCTCATAAAGTTATTAGCTTCCACTTGCTCCATTATAATTTTTAAGGCAGTATTTTCTTCACTGGTCTTTTGGATCTCCTTTTCCATTTGGCTAATTCTGCCTTTTAAGGCATTCTTCTTGTCATTGGCTTTTGGGAACTCTTTTGCCATTTGGGTAGTCTATTTTTTAAGGTTTTATTTTCTTCAGTATTTTGGGGGTCTCCTTTTGCAAGCTGTTGACTCATTTTTCATGATTTTCTTACATCACTCTCATTTCTCTTCCCAATTTTTCCTCTACTTCTCTTTTTTGATTTTCTGAATCCTTTTTGAGTGTTTCCATGGCCTGAGACCAATTCATATTTTTCCTGGAGTCTTTGATATAGGATCTTTGACTTTGTTTACTTCTTCTGGCTCTATATTTCATCTTCTTTGTCACCAACGAAGGATTCTATGGTCTGATTCCTTTGTATGCTGCTTATTTCCCCAGCCAATTACTTGACTTTAGAGTTCAAGATCAACATATGACTGCTTTCAGAGTGGTTAGTGCTCTGTCCCAAGCTTCAGGGCATTTGTGATGCTGTTTTCAGAGCTATGTCTATTCTGAGGTTGTATGATACTACTCTCCTGTACTGTGCTCTGGTCTGTGAGTGCAGGCTCTCCTTTCTGCCATGTAACTACCAGGAGGACTCCCTCTCCACAGCCACCACAAAACTCTGCCACACCAGTGCTCCTTCTCCCCCAAGAGCCACCAGTAAGGACTGTGGCCCAGATCCAAGCAGGGCAAAGAGAACCAAGAGAACCTTGCCTCAGCAGAAGCAAAGAGATCCCTGCACTCTCGCTCTGATCAGCCACTTGATTTCCCCCGCTTTCTGTGGGCCTGGAGCTCCAGAAACAGCCACTGCTCCTGCTGCTGCTGCCCGCTACCACTGCAGCCACTTTTGTGCCTTGGGCATGTGGCCAAACCACACATTTCTGTCACCCAGATCCAGCAGTTTTCCCACTGACCTGATCAGTTGTCTTTGGTGTTTGTGCTTTGTGTTGGTAAACAAAATGGGCTCTTAGCACTCAGTTCAACCAAGTGCCCTTGAAGAGTTTGGCCTTTGTTTCCTCAATTAGATTTGGGAGTCCTTGATGACCTCTTTGCCTCAGGCAGGTGCCTAGTTTACACATGAGTTTGAGTGACATGTTTGGGACATCAGAGGCTTTTAGACCACGTGGGTTTAAGTTGCCTCTTTGTGATGATTCTAGGTCACATGGGTGAGTCGCATGTGTGACTCACCCTTTACCCTGAAAAAGATATAAAACCAGGGGTTGGCTTTCTATTTTTCAGAGCTCTCACCCACAACCATGGTGGCACATGTGACTCTGGGCCAGGCCTTGTTATGAGCTCCCGGGCTGAACCTAGATGTTGGTAACTATGAATTGTATTTGGTCTGTCTGTCGATGTTTGTAATTTGTTTGTGTTTGCTCCAAAGTTCAGGGTGCTGGCTTTTTCCCCTGAACTAGGTGAATGGTATTTGTATGCTGAATTAAAGTAAGCTTGTCAACCCCTTAACATTGTTTTCTTTAGTGAAGCAGATCAAAAGAACCTGGGCCTTTGCAGTGTGCTGGTAGTGTGCTTGCTGTTGGGCTTGTGTTGGTCTTTCATCCCCACAAAAACTGCTAGCCGGATTGTTGAAACATGCTTTGAGATGTCTGGTAACTGAAATAGATCAGTGAGTCAGAACCCTGAGGCCTGCTCTGTCTGGTCTACTCCAGGCTGGTCCATCTTGGTGCAGCCATGTTGAGCTGGGCTCCACTCCCAACCCAGTGTGATAGATACTTCCCAGCCACCATCCAGGCTGTCTTGGGCTGAAGATTTGTTTTCCTCAGTTATTTTGTTGTTTCTGTAGCTCTAGAATTTTTTAGAGTTGTTTTTAGCAGGTGTTTGGACAGATTTGGGGGAGAGCTTAAGTTAGTCCCTGTTTTCAAGCTGCCATCTTGGCTCTACCCCCCAGGGAAGGTCTTCTTGTGATGTATTAGATGATTTTAAGAATGAAATTCTTGGCATACAAGGGGAATTCTGTGAGATTATATATTACAGAGATAATACTGACTTACAATTGTAGGGGGAATTTCCTCATCTGGAGTTTCCCTATACGAATGAAATCACATGTGAGGTCTCATTCTTTGGCACAATCTTAAAAAGCTTCCTGAGACCAAAATGGATTTAATAACTTGATGAATTTAAAATGAAGTATCAGAAGCATAATTTGAACTCAGGTCTTCCTATAATCCCAAGCACAGCTCTCTATCCACTACACTATCATTATTTTCATAATAACTTCCCCTGGCAGGATGGGCAGATATCAAATATTTCTTCTAATGCCCATATAGGCAGTTGAAGCAGGCACCATGGAACGCTTAGAGTTTGGCCAGATATCAAAGATGCCAAGGTCATCTACTGCATCCCAAGCCACTACAAGTTATCCTTGACTTTTGTCTGGTCATTTGGACTGCACTTACTCTGGAAGAGAGGGTAAGGCTGATGACTTTGTTTAATTCTGTCTCACTTAAATCCAGTTCATGCACAAGTCAAAATATTACCTTCAAATGTCTTTGATCCTCTTCAAAAATGAAGGACAAGCATCAACCACATTACCTTCATAATAATCTTCCACTGAAGCCTTACTCTAACTGTAATAAGTATACACCCGACAACATTTTTAAAGGCCAAACCAATGTGGGATAAATGTTAGAAGATCATACCTATCAAACTAAAAGACTCACCACAGCCTGGTGTCAGATGTTGTTTATACTGCTTGAAGGATCAGGATGGTAAAGTTTAGAATGGATCACATATGGAAGTTTGGTTAGTCATCCAATGGTTTAGAGTAGTGTGTAGAGGAGAAAATAACAGTCGATAAACTAGCATTTATTAAGAATATACTATGTTTCTGGCACTGTGCTAAGTGCCGGGGTTACAAAGAAAGCAAAAAGACAGTTACTGCTTTTAAGGGGCTTATAGTGTAGTGGGAAAGACAACATCAAAATAACTATGTATAAACACATAATGTAAAGGTTTAATTGGAAACAAACAACAAGGCACAGGGACCATTAAATGAAGTATGCAGTGAGTAAAATTTGTATATGTGAAAGGAATAGAATCAGAAATAAGTGAAATAAGTAATAATAGTTTCTATTTATATAGTGTTTTAAGTTTTACAAAGTTTAATAGGTTCTAAGCAACAATCCTATGCGATTATATCACTTTAACACAATTTTTTTTTATTTTGGCTTAGATTTCATTAATTTTGGGATATCCCTTTCTCTTAAGCAAATCAGGATCAGAAAAAGGGCAACCAATCTGTATCCTGTAGTTTTTGAGAGTTGTCCAAGGTACTGAATGGTTAAATGACTTGCCCAGTGTTATAGAGCTAATGTCATAGGCAAGATTTGATCCCAGGTCCTTTCTCCAGGGTCAGCTCTCTAAACCACTAAGGCATGCTCCTACTCTTGAGAATATAAAAGACAATAAATAATCAGACATAGCAAAGGGGAGAACTCAAAAATTTCCAAAGTAATAAACTTCTTTTCTAGCTAGATAAGCTCTAAATAGAAGTTTTGCTGTTAGTAAATGTATGCATGGAATGTAGGAAATCAATATATAATTAAGCATGGAGATCCAGGGAGATAAAGCCAAATGATACTAGAAAATAATGAATTATAAAAATCATGTTCTTGTGAGTGTATTTTTATGATTTCCTTTTCATAATAGTACTACTAGGACATAAGAATGAGTCTCTTTGTATCAACCATAATGATTAATAAGCTATGAAATCTTCAAGGGGAAATACGAAAGTATTTTGCATGCAAATGTTCATGAGGTTGGAGGACAAGTTAAAAACTGAGTTTAATTAAATAAGTTTACTGAAATATGTAGCAATCTGTGTTGCTGATACTATAGGGAGATCTCAGTTAAATTTATATGGAATTTAAATGGAGAGGTGGGAACATATGTATTCTTTGAAAGGGGACACCATTTTGCATAATATAATCTTTCTCAGGATGTCTTTTAATGAGACACTGGAGGTCATAGAAAAAAAAGACATGTATAACTCTGCATGATGCCAGAAGCTCTCTAATATTAGTCCATTCTAGGAGGCTGATCTAAACCTCCTAGGTTTATCATGGAGAAATCCTCAACTACCATAAGCAGAAACATCTACCCAGATTCCTAATACGACTGATACCTGACAATTCTGAACTCTTAACAGAAGTGATACATGTCCATGAGACTAAACATTCATCAATGCAATGCTTCATAACAGTTATTTGGGATACCGAAGAGACAATTTTGGAGTAGGGAAAAAAAACTTTTAGTCCCCACTATGACATTTTGATTTTCTAGCTTCAGCTTGAAGCTCTTCCCGTACTCTCCAAAAACAAACTAAAATACAACATATCATAAAAAGTGTTTGTGTACAACATAATCTCCATCCTCAAGAAATTAACCAATTCACACCTGGGACTTTCTCTGCCTTTGTGCAGGGAGGTGTAGCAGTGGATAGGGCTCTGGGATAAAAATTAGGAAGACCTGATTTCAAATCCAGCATCAAATACTTTATTAGCATTGTGACATTGGGCAAGTCACTTAACATGTCTGCCTCAGTTTCCTGAAATGTAAAATGGAGATAATAATAACATCTGTTGTCAAGAGTCACTGTAAAGATCAAATGACATAATATTAATAGAGTGCTTAGCACACAGCCTGGCACAAAATAGCCACTTGATAAATGTTTATTGTCTTCTTCTTCCCTGTATGGAGTCTTAATAGGTGAATGAACCACAGATTGATATATTTAAACAACACTGATCACAATATCTTTCATATCCCACACAATTATCCATCAGAGAAATCCTTTCATCTTATCTTTCAATGCCACTTCATGGTCCTCACTCTTTCCCATTCATCACCCCTTAAATCTTCTTGGACACTATTCAAAACAATGTTTCTATTGGTTCTGGAAAGAACATGTACAGGTTACTACCTAATAGTTGGACTGACCATGATTGTCCACACCCAGGTTCCCTTCCTTGGTCATCAATCCCCTTTGTTTATTTTTTCCCTCTATTGAAGTGTAACCTGCTTTAATTGTCTCACTTATGTGTTCAACTTCTCAGCATTTAATATGTTGTCTGGCATACAAAAAAATTCTGAATAAGTTCTTTTTCATTCATTTATTCATTCAGTTATGTTTTGTAAATTTTCTTTCAGTCCTTTCCTGGCTTTTCATCCTCTACCACTCCCTTTAAATATTGGCATCTTCCATGTTCTGTCCTTTAATCTCTGTTTTTCTTTTTCTATAGCTTCCATTTCTATTTCCCTCTTTCCCTCCATCCTTCTCTGTTTCTGACTCTCTTTTAGTAATTTCATGGATGCTCATGGCTCTATCTCTATATAGATGAATTCCAGAATTAATGCTAGTTGCAATGATCATGCTCATATGTATACATGAAAGAAGATATGTATCCTCTACTTTTAATATTTTATGCTAAACACATTCATAGACTATGGTGTCACAGAATTTTAAAATTTTAAGTTTTCTTGATGCAAGAGATTTCTTGCATCTGACTCTACTCTGTCTTTCAATATATCTGTCAGCCCTTGTTTCATGAATCTGACCAACTCATGAAAGATGAATGCCTAGTGTGTAACTCAGATGTGAAAAGATATATTAGAAGCTTGAGTTGTTCCCAGAAGAAATACCTCACCAATGAGGGGGGAAAAGACCCAACACAAAGGTATTCCTGACATTGTCTATAGAATGCATATATTTTCAAGAACATATAAGAAGGGGATATTACATGCTACTATTAAAACAAACTTTTTAGAATTGTTTTCCAGTAATGGAGCAGTCTACCATGAAAAGTAGTGAGCCCTTTGTCATTGTAAAAGGTTTCAAAGTGGCATTAGATAAGCATTTATAAGAGATTTCTTAATAAAGATTACCTTATAGAATGAGGAGTTGCACTAGTTATCTCTAAAGTGCTTATGTGCCTTCTAATTTTAAAATTCTATGATGATATAATCTATGTTACCATTTAACATAAAATGTTGATAATTTGAGAAACTTATATATCAGTATGAGCAAAATACTTATAACAAACTTTAAATTGTGTAAAAATATGTATGTTTTATTCATTATTAAACATTACTCCAGTTATCATGACTTGGTCTATATGCTCTTCAATTTTACTTCTGTTCATAGAGTCTATAAGTCTATGGACTTATGAATAAAGGGCTATTGTGACCATTTGAACAGAAGTAATCTGTGGCTAGAAAAAAAACAGTGAGTTACTAGGCACCATTGTGAAGTATCAGTTAATAGATCCAGACACAGTCACAAAGATGTATTTAATAGATTTTTAATGGAAGTAGAAAAAAATAGATACAACTTTGAAGCTACCTCTTAAAGGAAAGATCTCATATAATTATATTTTGTTGTAGACAAAAAGTTATTTATTTCACAGTCATTTTCCTATTCATGAAATACTTACCTTTAAAACATTGCTAAAATGAGACCATGTATTAGCACAAAGAGAAAAGCAGTATAACACTTAAGTAAAGCATGGTTTCTCATGATTTTTAGTTCATTTACATTCATTTATATTTCTCTTTCTGGACTTCTCAGTATATGAAGGACAAGTGGAGAGAGAAACTAATACTGTCTGTAGGGATCTTAGAAAATAAAAGAGATTCTTTCTACATGATGAGCTGAGTTAATCTTCTTTAAAAGCCTAAGACAACATGTCTGATTTAAGGTAAAAAATCTTTCTGTTCCAAAACATTACATCTGGAAGGAGAGGTGGAGATATTAAACAACAATTTAGGTAAAAGTGACTATAAAAATTTAGTTGTTTCTAAAGGTATTTCAAATTGTATAGTATGAATTCAAGTTTTTACAAGCAAAATGCTCCTGTCATTTTAGCTTTTATCTTGTATCTGTTATCTAAGTAAAAAATCTATTTTTATAAAACTTTGTTTTCTTTAAAAAATGTAGGCTGAAAGGTATCAAATAAGTTCTAACATTGACTATAGCTTTTAGGAAAAGAATCAGATACAAATATGGTTGTGGGTGTAGATGTCCACGCATATAGAGCTGTGAGGTGGAGAACCACATTAGAGTAAGTTTAAATTCTTTTTTCTACAAAAATAAACATAGGACAAGATCTTGCCTTTTAAATGTGAAATCTTTGTATAGTTCTACTGACCTGCTGGGAGAAATTATGATATAAACCTAAATTCTTCATAAATTTTTCAATTTTTTACCTCATGCTTAAATACTTGTTTCTGAAATATAGCTTCCTCAGTTTGCATATGAAAGCTCCAAATGCTATAACTAGGTACTATGGCTTTCTAGTGAAGTCAATCAATACCATTAAATTAAATTAAGTTTTTCTAGAGAAAAAAGTGTTCCTTTATGCATCCTACTGACAAATCTCTTTAACAATAGTTATACATGTCCATTTCATTATGTAGTATATATTCAATATTGTAATGTAACAAGTTTTTCTTTTTTAAATTTGATTTCTTTTGTTTCTTACATGTAAGCATTTCTATATTACTCCCACTAACTGAGAACTCTCTTGTAACAAAACAAAAATTAAGTAAAACTAATAATATAGGGTCCTCATCTATTTGATTATATGCAACATTTCACATCTGTAATAGCCTCCACTTAATTTTTCTTAATTAACAAGAATAAATTTTCTCTCCCTTGTACTCCACACCCTAATGGAGAAGAAAAAAAATGAAGTAAAAATTTCTTGTACTAAATATCCATAGTGAAGAAAAAATACCCCCCTTTATGGCTATATACACACATGCATTCATACATAATACACATATATATGCATATACATATTTGTGCATATATGCGTATGTATGTGTATACATACATACACATATATGTATATACAATACACATATAGTTATTACTCTTTTCAGTTTGTTTTTTTATGTGATTATTACATAGGTTTTTTTCAGGTTCTGTTTATTTCATTCTTCAATTTACAACAGTCTTCAAAATGACACGTTTTAAAAAATATTGATGTTGTAACATAAATTTTACTACTTTTATTTATTTAATTCTGCATCAATTAATATGTCTTTCTTTTTGAAATAACCTATTTGTTCCTTTCTTACAATGTAATAATACTGAACAATATCCATATACCTCTACTTATTTCTCAACTAGCGGGCATTCCCCTAGTTTCCATTTCTACAAACCATAAATAAAGGTGGCTAAAAATATTTTTGGGACATAAAGGGCATTTTCCATCATCTTTGTTCCCTTGATAAAGACATAGAAGTAATACATATGGGGCAAAAGGCATGGCCTGATTAGTTATCTTTTGTCTATAATTCCAAATTACTTTCCTAAATGGTTGTCCCCATTAACAAGTCTGCCAACATGCATCAGTGTGCCTGTTTTACCACTGACCCTCCAATATTTACTATTTTCTTTTTTTACATCTTTGCCACTCTAAGGGGCATAAAGTAAAATCTTAGGATTGCTTTATTTGCCTCTCTCTTTGTTCAAAAGGGTAAAAGGCCAAGTGTGGTAGCACGTGCCTATTGTCCCAGCTAAAGGGGAAGTTGAGGCTTAAGGGTTTCTTGAACTCCAGTGTTCTGAGCTTAAATTGGATTAATCAGGTGTTTGTACTAATTTACCTACACTAAGTTCTGTATAGGGCAGCTAGGTGCCCTAGATGCCAGGCCTAGAGTCAGGAAGACTCAACTTCCTGAGTTCAAATCTGTGTGACCCTTGGAAAGTCACTTAATTCTGTTTGCCTCAATTTCCTCATCAGTAAAATGAGCTGGAGAAGGAAAAGGCAAACCACCCCAGTGTCTTTGCCAAGAAAACCCTAACTAGAGTGATGAAGAGTTGCACATGACCAAAATGACTGAACAAAAAGTTCTTTATTGACAGAGTGTTCAATAAGTTCAGTATTGATCTGAGTGAGCGGTCACCAGATTGCCTAAAAGGGGGCAAAGTAGCCCAGGTTAAAAATGGAACATTTCAAAGACCTTGTGCTAATCCGACTGGAACTGGGCCTGTCAGTAGTTTTCACATATCCAGCCTAGGCGAGACAGTGAAACTAAATCTTTTTTTTATTTGTGGGGTGCTAAGAGGTGCATTATATAATCTAATCCAGTAAAATGAACAAAATGAGATAATTTTTGGACATCGTATATTAATATTACATAATTCAAAACATAAAGGAATATGCCATTGTTATCCTACATATCCATAACATTAATTATTGTTTAAGTTACACATTAGTTTAAAAAATAACAGAAAGAAATACTTCAGTCAGTGATTTCAAACTAGAATTCCATAACCTAAATGATAAAATTACCAGGTGTAATAAAGGTACTTTGAAATTACTCTTACAATATTTTAATCTGTCTAATTTCAGAGCAGTGTATGACTCAAAAACAAAAGGTTATTCATGAAGAAAGAGCAACCAGCAACTGATGATCAACCTGTGTTCTCTATTGGGATCCAAATAAAGGATGTAAAGAGAAAGTGAAGGAATTCTGAAAAATATTGGGTGGATCTCTGTGGCAAAATTCTCTGTTATATCATTCCTTGGTTTGCATATTGAAGGACTTTTTTCAGATGTCTTCTACTTGTTTCTATGCAAAGCATACGTAACATAAGAGTTATTTAGTTCTCTAAAAATAGCAGTTATTCTGTAACATAGGAATTATGTTCTTTAAATTCTAGGCAAATTTTATTTGCATAGAGAGCTGAACTAGTCCTTCTCAACTTTAAAGTTCATTTATGACTTGCTTGATTTCTCTTTCTGAAGTCATTTGTGATTAATTGGCATCACCACAGTTTGACAAGAATTCAAGAGATGTCCCCAGCATTATGGCTGTCCAAGGATGAGAGCTGCACAGGATGAACAGGAATGTATGAGATGAAATATGCATCATTGAAGTGAAGATCAACATCAGCGTAGAAATATATTCGTTGGAATATTTGAGTGGTATTAGAATCAGCCCAATAGTATATCCTTTTAAAATATTTTTATATCATGATTCTTACCAACTGTATTAGTTTTATATACTAGGTTAGTGTCAATTACAAATTTGAAAAGCAAACCATATATTCCATTATCCAAGTCACTGTGAAAATAGGGACAAGCACAGATTTCCTGAACAATACACAAAATATCCCCCTACAACATGTCAAAAAAATGTTAGTAACATTACTTTGGGTGTGGCAATTCAATCACTTATGAAACCACCATAGCACATTGTTGTTGGTTTTATTTTATATTTTTTGAGGGAGGAAGGCAAGGCAATTGGGCTTAAGTGGTTTGCCCAAGTTCACATAGCTCGTAAGTGTCAAATGTCTGAGACTGGATTTTAACTCAGGTCCTACTACCTCCAGTTCACTGTACCACCTAGCTGCTTCTATTTTATATTTTTTTAAAAAAAATATTTATTTTATGATAAATTTTGGAGATGTGGGAAAATTGGAACACTAATGCATTGTCGGTGGAGTTGTGAGTTGATTCAACCTTCTTGGGAGCAATTTGGAACTATGCCCAAAGGCCTATAAAACTGTGCATATCCTTTGATACAGAAATACCACTACTAGGTTTGTATAAGAGATTATAAAAAAACTGAAAAGAACCCACATGTACAAAAATATTTATAGCAGCTCTTTCTGTGGTGGCCAAGAATTGGAAATTGAGCAAATGCCCATCAACTGGGGCTGAACAAGTTGTAGTATATGAATGTAATGGAATACTATTTTTCCATAAGAAATGGTGAGTAGGTGGACTTCAAAAAACCTGGAAAGATTTACATGAACTGATGCTGAGTGAAATGAGAAGAACCAGAACATCATACACAGTAACAGCAACATTGTTCACTGACCAACTTTGTTAAACTTAGTTCTTCCCAGTAATGTAATGATCTGAGACACTTCCAAAAGACTCATGATCAAAAATGCTATCCATATCCAGAGAAAGAAGTATGGAGTCTGAATGCAGGTTGAAGGATAATATTTCCTCTTTTATGTTATTGTTTTTTATCTTTCTTTCTCATGTTTTTTTTCCTTTTCTTCTGATTCTTCTTTCACAACATGATTAATGTCAAAATATATTTAACATGATTGTACATATATAGATTATATCAGATTGTGTGCCATCTTGGGGAGGGGGGAGGAAAGAGTGAGGGAAATTTAGAACTCAAAATCTTATAAAAGTGAATGTTGGAAACTAAAAATGAATAAATTTTTAAAAATATTTATTTTATTCTGAACTTAAAAAAATAAAATAAGCATTTCCATAACATAGTAAAATAGAAAAAAGGATAATTTGACATGAAACTGTAAATTGATTATGTACAATGTGATATTCCTTTCCGAAAATTTTTAATTTATGGAATAAAATAAGCATTTTCATAACATAGTACAAGAAAAAAAGTGATTGTACTTGAAACTAAAATGTACTATGCATTATTTTCTCTTCCTTTCAAATATCCAACAAACTTATTATGCAAATTTCTTTTTTTTTTCTTGTCTCCTCCATCCTAGCCATAGCTATCATTTGACAGAAATTAGTATGTGTGTGTGTATATCTATATATGTATATATGTGTGTGTGTGTGTATGTACATATATATGTAATTATTCTATGTATATTTGCTAGATTTAGTCACAGTATTATATTTCAGCACTTCCATTGACCTGTGAACACACAGATATGCATATTTCCACCAATCATACAGGCTGCAACCCATCCTTTCCTAATCTATCTTCTAACACAGATTTTCTGTTTACTCAACACCTGTCACTGACATTTGAGGAATCATGAATAATAGGGGAGGGTTTTAAAGAATGGAGATAAACAAATACTTTCCTGCTTTTTTGATAGTATTTTTTCCAATTACATGTTAAGTTAGTTTTAAACATTCATTTTTCTAAGATTTTAAGTTTCAAATTTTTCTTCCTTTCTCCCATCCATCCTCCTTCCCCAAGACAGTAAGAAATCTATAAAAGTTATACATGTACATTCATGTTAAACATATTTCCACATTAGTAATGCTGTGAAAGAATAAAGGGAAACCAGAACAAAGAAAAATAAAATAGTATGCCTTGATTTGCATTCACACTCCATAGTTCTTTCCCTGGATGTGGTTAGCATTTTCCATCATGAGACTTTTAGAATTGTGGTAGATCATTACATTTGCTGAGAAGAGATAAGTCTATCATAGTTGACCATCATACAATGTTCCTGTTACTATGTATAATGTACTCTTGATTCTGCTCATTTCACTCAAAGTCAGTTCATGTAAGTCCAGGTTTTTCTGAAATCTATTTCTCATTATTTCTTATTGTACAAAAGTATTTAATTACATTCATATGCCACAACTTGTTCAGCCATTTGCAAATTGATGGGCATCCCCTCAATTTCCAATTCTTGGCCACCACAAAAGAACTGTTATAAATATTTTTGTATATGTGGGTCCTTTTCAGTTGTTATGATCTCTTTGGGATTCAGACCTAGTAATGGTTTACTGGATCAAAGGATATATATTTTTATAGCCTTTGTTGGGCATAGTTCCAAATTGCTCCCCAGAGTGGCTAGATCAGTTCACAGTGCCACCAACAATACATTAGTGTTTCAATTTTCCCTTATCTTCTCCATCTTTTATCATTTTCCTTTTCTGTCACATTAGCCAATCCTGTAGGTGTGGTACCTTAGAGTTGGGTTAATTTGTGTTTCTGTAAGCAATAGTGATTTAAAGGATTTTTTCCTTTGATTACAGATAGCTTTAATTTTTTCATCTGAAAACTGACTATTCATATCCTTTGACTATTTGTCAGTTGGGGGATGTCTTGTATTCTTACAAATTTGATTTAGTTCTCTATGTGTTTGAGAAATGAGGCCTTTATCAGAAATACTTGGTATAAAAATTGTTTTCCAGCTTTCTGCTTTCCTTTTAATCTTGGTTTCATTGAAGTTTTTTGTCCCAGAATTTAGAGTCTTTAGTTTTATCAAACAATAGATTACTGTAGTCATTTACTAGTGTCTTGTGAACCTAATACATTCCACTGATCACTCTATTTCTGAGCCAGTACCAAATAGTTTTGATAATTGCTCCTTTATAATATAGTTTTAAATCTGGTACAATTAAGCACCTTCCTTTCTATTTTTTTTATTAATTCCCTGGATATTCTTGACCTTTTATCTTTCCAGATGAATTTTGGTATTATTTTTTTCTAGCTCTATAAAATAATTTTTGGTAGTTTTATTGGTATGACACTGAATAAGTAAATTAATTTAGGTAGAATTGTGATTTTTATTATGTTAGCCCAGCCTACACTTGAGCAATTGATATTTTCCAATTGACTTTATTGTGTGAAAAATGTTTTGTAATTGTATTCAAATAGTTCCTGGGTTTGTCTTGGCAGATAGACTTCTAAATATTTTATATTGTTTATAATTATGTCTGTTTCTGTCTCTTGCTGATGAGCTTTATTATTCACATAAAAATGCTGATGATTTATGTGAATTTATCCTATATCCTGTAAATATTATAAAGTTTTTAATTATTTCATGTAGAATTTTATTTGATTTTCTAAGATTCTCTAAATACACTATCCTATCATCTGCAGAGAGTGATAGTTTTGTTTCCTTATTGTCCATTCTAAATCCTTCAATTTTTTCCTTGTCTTCTAAATCCAACATTTCGAGTACCATATTGAATGATAGTGGTGAAAATGAGCATCCTTGTTTCACCACTAATCTTACTGGAAATGCTTTTAGCTTATACCCATTATAGATAATGCTTGCTGATTGGTTTATATAGATACTAGCTATCATTTTAAGGAAAACTCCTTTTATTCCTCTCCTCTCTAGTTGTTTTTTTTTTTTTTAACAGGAATGGGCACTTGTAACAACAATGCTTCTTTCAGCTCCTACAGAGGTGTAAGGCCAATAACACAAGCACACAGGAGGGCTGCTAGCATAGGTTGTTTAATCTGCTTTTCTAAGGAAAGCAACTTTAAGGGGTTTACAATCTCACTTTAAGAAAACATACAAATATCATTCACTTAGTTCAGGGGGAAAAGTCAGCATCCTGAATTTCAGAGAAAACACAAACAGAAATTACAAGCAAAAATTATATAAACAGAGCAAATAACACAAATCAGCAGACAGGGCTTCTAACTATCTGTCCATAGCAATACATACAGAGTTACAAGGAGAGAAGAACCAACATCTGGGTTTTCAAAGGCTGAAGGCTCCTTAATGGCTATCCAGAGTCTCCTCTGGTCAAACCGCATGAAAACTCTTCCACTGAATGAGCCCCAAAGCAAAATGCTAACCTCAAAGTATATACACACTTCTTTAGGGTATTGGGGTGTTACAACCATGTGACTCAAACTCATGTGACTTAGGCTTTCTTGTGTCCTAAGTAGATCATCAAAGTCTCTTGATTCAGTCAAAGACTCTTGATTCAAACATAGGCAAGACTCAATCAAAGGCACTTGATTGCTTTAGTGCTAAAAGCACTCCAAAAGGGAAAAAAAAACAGGAAAGTCCCACTTTGCTTGCCATTACATTGTCTGTGGTACCTTTTAGCAAGATGTAGTTTTCTTCCTTATCTCTTTTAATTAGATCTATTTTTGCTTTTGCTTTGTCTGGGGCTACCCTATTTTTTTTTTACTTCAACTGAAGATGAATATATTCTGCTCTAGCCTTTTACCTTTACTATGTGTGTTTCCCTCTGCTTCAAATATGTTTCTTGTAAGCAACGTATCTTAAGATTCTGATTTTTAATTCTAGTTTTTAATCCACTTTGCTATATGCTTCCATTTTATGAGGGAGTTCATCCTTTCACATTCACAGTTATGGTTACTAACTGTATTTCCTTCCATCTTATTTCCCTCATTTATGCTTTTCTCTCTACTTTCACCCTGTCCCTGCTCACCAGTGTTTTTCTTCTAACCACCACCTCCCCCAATCTGTCCTCCCTTCTATCACCTCACCCTTTCTCCTTTCTTTCCTTTTTTCCCTTTTTTCCTCTTTCCACTCCTTCTTTCCTTTAGGAAATTTCTATATCCAACTGAGTGTGTATGTTATTTCCCTTTTGAGCCAAATCTGATGACAGTAAGGTTTGAAAAATACTCGCTTTCCTCCTTTCTTTCCCTCTACTATAATAGGTCTTCATCACCTCTTCGTGTGATGTAATTTGCTCTATTCTGCCTCCCACTTTCCTCTTCTCCAAGGACAATCCTTTTTCACTTCTTAATTTTTTATGTCATCACCTCAAAGTCGGCTTATACCTATACCCTCTGTCTAGATATACTCCTTATAACTGACCTAAAAGAGATACAGTTCTCAAGAGTTGTAAGTATCATCTTCCCATGAAGGGATGTAAAAAGTTGAATCTTAGTGAATTACATTTTTTTCTCTCCAGTTTACCTTCTTATGCTTTTTTTTGAGTCTTATATTTGAAGATCAAGTTTTCTCTTCAGTTCTGGTCTTTTCATTCAGAATGATTGAAAGTCCTCCATTTCATTGAATATTTTTCCCTGAAAGAGTATACTTATTTTTGCTGGGTAGTTGATTCTTAGTTGTAATCCAGGCTCCTGTGTCTTCCAAAATATCATATTCCAAGCCCTCTGATCTTTTAATGTAGAAGCTGCTAAGTTCTTGTAATCCTGACTGCGGCTCCTTGATATTTTAGTTGTTTCTTTCTGGCTGTTTGAAGTATTTTCTCTTTGGCCTGATAATTCTGGAATTTGACTACATTATTCATTGGAGTTTTCATTCTGAGATCTCTTTCAGTAGCTAATACATGGATTCTTTCAATTTCCACTTTACCTTATGGTTCTAGGATATCAGGGCTGTTTACCTTCATAATTTCTTGCAAGATGCTGTCCGGGGAGTGTGTAAGGTGGTGGAACATGGTGGGACACTGGCTCCGGGATGTTCCATGGACCCTGCAGTGACTCGTGGCCCCTGACACCCTCAACCTGGGCAGTGTAAAAGACTGTAAAATGATCACTTTCTACTCAGCTTAGAAAAGAACTTTTTTTTTTACAACACTAAGATTCTGCATCTGTGATGAATGTTCTTTTGCAGCTGCTTGAATGAAAATTCCTTGAGCAGTCCAACAACAATGAAGTCCATTTCTTCCACAATATTTAGAAATTTCAGTGTGACAAAATGCATGTTGAAAAGTGTCATAGGGATTTCCTGCCAAGAAGACTAACTGAACAGAAGGCAGACCACTGAGCTCCCACATACCTGCTCCAGTAAAATCCTGAAGTTCACACAAGACTTAATAATGATGAAGTAATCCAATGAGAAATCACAATAAGTGACTTTTTCTACCCCAGAAATGTATAAGAGGTCATCCAGACAGGAGCTTTAAGGACAATAGAAAAAAGGAATCCTGCAAAAAAAAAACAGTTCAGGTACAGGGGGCCTGTACTGCCAGAGACAGGACACATGTAGCCTTGTATGACTGATCTTGAGGCAATAAGAACAGAATGTGCCCCTGAGAAAGTCCAGGGTAGTCAGAAAGCCCCACAGTGGGGACCCAAAAAGCCCAAGGGAACAGTAGCAGTGACCAGCATGGAGGGAGTTAGTGTACTCAGACAAGAATAGTCCATGCAGGCCCAAGGCCTCTATCCCTAAAACTTTGTCCTGTGGTGCCAGAGAGGCACCACTGAATCTTTACGACTCAGTCTTCTGAACCTAAAAGATGTTGGGTCTAACCCAGCATAAGACCAAGCAAGGCAAAATTCCCCATCCAAAACTGCAGCAGGGAGCAAAGCACCAATTCAGGGATTAAAGCTGGAGAGAAGAATAAAATCAAAGACAGCAATGGTCAATATAAAAATTTAGTGCA
This sequence comes from Trichosurus vulpecula, assembly GCF_011100635.1. Classification (NCBI taxonomy): domain Eukaryota; kingdom Metazoa; phylum Chordata; class Mammalia; order Diprotodontia; family Phalangeridae; genus Trichosurus; species Trichosurus vulpecula. Next base: position 218,187,159 of record NC_050573.1, on the reverse strand, counting down.
AATCTACAGTTTCTTCCACAGAACAAAATCAAAGGATTAAAAGAAAAGAAGAAAATGTAAGATCTGATAAAAAAATAATAACTGGCTGGAAAATAGGTCAAGGTTAGATAAATTAAGGTACATTGGATTCCCTGAAAACCATGATAAAAAAGCCTAGACTTTATATTTCATTAAATCATAAATATAAAAAAAAACTACCCAGATATGTTAGAACAAGAGAACAAGGTAAAATTAGAAAGAATCCACTGATCATCTTCTCAAAGGAATCTGCAAAGACACAAGAATGTCAAAGCCAAGATAAAGTGTATACACATGCACACATATGCATGCATGCACATGCACACACACACACACACACACACACACACACACACACACAGTTACTGCAATTATCCAGAAAGAACAAGTTCATATAAAGGAACTACAGTGAACATTACAAGACCTTCCTGGCAGCTTCTACTGAAAACCAGAGGTCTTGGAACACAGTATTTCAAAAGATTGGCTTGCAACCAAGAATAATTTATCCTGCAAAACTTAGTATAATCCTACAGGTGAAAAAATCGACCTTTAAAGAACAGAGAGTTTTAACATTTCTGATGAAAAGACCAGAGTTAAGTAGGAAGTTTGAAATACTAATTAAAGGGTCCAGAGAAATCTCTACACATAAATGTATTTGAAAAATTGTAAAGAAGCATATGATGATGTAGTACTAACATTCTAATAAAGGAAGAACAAATGTGAAAATAAAAGATGCCATCCAGGCTCTTTTTTTGATCATGGCTTTCAGGTAGTCCAATAATTCTTAAATCATCTCTCCTGGATCTATTTTCCAGATTGGTTGTTTTTCCAATGAGGAATTTTAATTTTTTTTTTGTTTTTTGGTTTTTTTTTGGCCAGGCAATTGGAGTTAAGCGACTTGCCCAAGGTCACACAGCTAGTAAGTGTGTCAAGTGTCTGAGGTCACATTTGAACTCAGGTCCTCCCAACTCCAGGGTCAGTGCTCTACTCACTGTGCCACCTAGCTACCCCAATTTTACATTTTCTTCTATTTTTTTTCATTCTTTTCATTTTGTTTGACTGATTCTTGATGTCTCATAGCCATTAAATGCCCAATTCTAATTTTTAGAGATTTGTTTTCTTCAGTTAGCTTTTGTATCTACTTTCCCATTGGACCAATTCTATTTTTTAAAGAATTGTTTTCTTCAGTCAATTTTTGTGCTTCCTTTTCCAAGCAATTGACTCTTTTTTTCACAATTCTCCTGCATAACTCATTTATTTTCCCAATTTTTCTTCTAGCTCTCTTACTTGATTTTCAAAATCTTTTTTGAGCTCTTCCAAAAGGACTTTTTGGGCTTGAGACCAATTCATATTTTCCTTTGAGGCTTCACACATGGGCATTTTTACATTGTTTTTCTCATCTAAGTTTGTGTTTTGCTTTTCCCTGTCACCATAGTAGCTTTTCATGGTCCCAGATCTTTTCTGTTTCTTACTCATTTTCCAGCCTATTTAATGACTTTTAAAGTTGAGTTCTACTTCTGAGGCACAAAGGGCACTGTCTCAACCTTCTTATACTGGGGGCCATGGGCCTCAGGTGCTTGTGGCTTGCCCTTAGTGCTGGAATGGCCCAGCCTAGTTGCGTCTATCGTGCTGGGGTCCTGGGGCTGGCAATTTGCCTACTGTGCTAGGATTGGAGGCTTCACAGCTTGCCCGCTCTGCCACTGGTCTGCTGAGCCAGAACAGTGGGGCCTTGGGTGCTGAACTGTGCTGAAGATAAGGGCCTCTGATTGCCTTTCCCTGATGCCATCTGTGCAGGGCTCTGTACCCCTTTTATCCAAGTCAGATAGACCTTCCCTTAAGTGCTTATAAGTTATCTTAAGCCAAAAATTGTTTCAGACCATTTTTTGTGGGTTCTGTTGCTGCAGAATCTGTTTAGAGACTTGATTTAATGTTGTTTCTTGAGGGAATCTAGAGAGAGATGAGGCAACTTCCAGGCTTCTTTTTGCCATCTCGGCTCCACCCCCATCCTATTTTTTTTAAAGATGTTAAATCTTGATTTGAATACAGAGGAGCACAAACACACAAACTAGTAAAATCGAGACCTTTCAATTTTTTTAGAATTCATAATTAAACAGGTAGTTATTATACAAAAAATGGGTAAACACAAAAATTCACATCCTCTTATCCCTCTTTTTGCAATTCTGTGCTGGATGTCTTGAAGGTCCATTTTAAAGGTCAGGCTTAATACACTAGTCAGTGTTTCCATGGTTTCCCAATGAAGTATGACATGTTCTGATAGCTGTCAACAAAATGTCAATTCACATAACTTAACAGCACTTTTTATTTTTTGCACTAACCATTATTTGGTCAGATAATAGCTCTTCTGTTTATAACTTTGAGAAAACTGTTGAGGTTGGAAAAGGTAAAATGAAAATGTTGACTCAGTAATTTTAAAACTGATTTTCAGAAAGAAAAATGCTAGCACCATCAACAGTATACTTTGGCATATTTTTTACTGCTTTCATTTGTTGAGAGGAAAGTTGGGAGAAAATTATTGAAAAAAAAGGAGGGATCAAATTAAAATTACTTGAAAAAGATTTTTTGTTTGTTTTAAAGAGACACTGAAGGACAGAATATGAGTTGAATGGGAAATTAAGGCTAATCTAGTAAAAATTAAGAACATCACAATAGTTTGGAGAGGTACCAGACTACACATATGCCGCATCAAGTAAACTAACTAGAATAATAATTAATTCATTGATATTAACAGAGCCAAATTCACCAATACCTCTGGGTCCCTTCTAGGACTTCACAGGCAGCATAACACACTGAAATCACACAAAGAACTCAATTCATTAATCTGTCTGAAATTCCTTATTTTGCTATTGCTCCCTCCTGTCCTCACCTTCCAAAGAAGAAAGATTGTGTTTTAAGGCAATCAGCATCAACATCATTACCTCTCACCTCCACTACTGTCATCATCACCATCATCATCATCATCATCATCATCATCATCATCATCATCATCATCATTACCATCATGATAATAATCATCATTGCCATCATGATCATCTCCTTATCATATTTATTAATGAGATTCAGATAGAAATTGACATGTTTTCTATTTTTCTATCATTCCTTTGCTTTCAATATTTGTTAATTATTGCACAAGTAGAGCAAATAGATGCCTTAAATAGTTGCATAAAACTATTCATACATTAGATTAACTTCTGCAAGCTCACTCAGAGATTATCAGCATAAATCCAGGAGCAGATAGATCCACAGAGATGGTATGCACTTTATCCTATCACATGTATTTTTTAAAATGTATTTTCTCATCATATCCTCTAAGAAAAGGGTTTTTTGCTCAGTATAATATGCAGGGCTTAAGAGATCTGGGGCTTGGTAACATCAAGTGAAAACATTGTTCTGAAGTTATTAGGGATACATATTCCATCCAGATGACTCTGGGGAATCATGTGGACTATGAGAATTGTATGTTCAATGTAGATTTTGGCTATCTTTGACATTTTGAAGTGTGTAGTAGTAATATAGGCAATTTATTATTAGTTTCTACATGAAAAACAATGAGTTTCTAACATATAATTCTAGTTGACAGATCTTGTCTTGTTATACTTTTGTCAAGTGATAAACATTTGTGCAAATAATTTTATGTTACAGTTTCCACTTTCTATTGTCAATATGGAACAAAATGGGTGTACTTATTTTGGATTAACCTCCTGTAGAGTTGGGTAGCAAAGGCCACTAAGATAAACCCTGCCATTTCTGCAAACAATCCATGTAACTCAGCCATTTGCTTCATGATTGTTTGTAGGGATATTATTAATTGATTTCACACAGATGTGATTCACAAGGAGACTTTTGATTGCACTCTTCTATCTTAGTTATTTCATAGGCTTAAATAGAGACAACGCACCATTTTTTGCTTTTGATCAATCTCGTGTCATGTACCTGTTTTCATCATTTATTATTGATCTATGAAGTGATGTATACTTTTTCCAAAAGGGTCTCTAAAGGTTTTTGTCCCATGTATTAATCTAAGAATGTCTACAAAAATATCTTCATCCTTTTTTCATGCAAAGTGTTAATCTTTCCTTAGTTGTCCTGGGGTGATAGCCCTCTATTCCATTAATATTATATTGTGATTATTATATATAAAATCATTTTAGATTGCATATGATTGTGCACTGGAGACCAATGTGCCTTTTCATGGATATATTCTCCTATGAATTTTTGTTCCTCTGTATTTCTATTCTTCTTCATCTGTCTTAGGTGCTACTCTCTCTGATATATAGTTTAGGTAATATAAATGGATAGTTTTCTTTATCTCCACTCTACATCTTGAGTTGAAAAACTCTCTCATATTCACATGGGGAAATATCTATATCTATATATCTGTGTGTGTGTGTATGACATTCCCTAGATATCGCCCCCTTGAAATTAAGGGTCCCATCCATCTCTTCTTAAAGCCCTAGTTCAGGAATCCAAATTTCTTTCACTAATACCATCCTTCCAATCAATCACCAGTTCTTTCTCTACATCTAATTTTCTCTTCTTTATCTCTTACTTTCAGCTAGTAGTAACAATGAAACAACACCTGTTACAGCATTTTTGGATTATTTTCCTCAGAGCTTCATAATTCTTAGTAATATTTTCTATTTGTCATTCAAAGCTCATCATTACCTACCCCCTCTTAACTTTCTAGTCTTCCTACACCTTACTCACCCTCCTTTACTCTTTGATCAAGTGACACCAGTCTTCAGGCAACTACGCACAAAAAATACCTGGAATTATACTGTTTTTCTCTGCCTCTTGCCTTCTCTGTCTTCTTGCAAGTCTTGGCTAAAAAACATTTTTAACAAGAAGCTTTTCCTCAGCTTTCTTTAATGCTAGAACTTTCCTATTGATTTTTTCTATTTTATCCAGAAAATCTCTTCATTGTACATAATGTTTACATACTATCTACCCCATCAGGGTATGAGCTCCTTTGGAGCAGGAGCCTCCTATTACTTTTTTTGCTGTGTGCCTAGCACTCAAACTACTCTCTGGCAGATAGTAGGCACTTAAATGCTTGTTGACTGAATGAATGATATGAATTACTACAAAGGGATATTGGCCATAAGATTCGCTAAGTCTCAGGAGGCTTTTAATCATGTTGTTTAATTCACAGTCTGGAAAGATAGATTATTTCCTAGTGGTTCTCAGCAAATCATTATATATCTGACTTGACAACCCTCAGCAATGAGTCACCAACCACAATGAATTATCTTGGCCTATACTTAATGTTCTCTCCTGCTCAGCATGTATGAATTCTGATTCCTATTTCAATTGGCAGAAGAAGTTGTTTACTTCTCACAGCATCAAGCTTTGTGGATGCTTCTCCTTTTTCTGAAATATACACACATGTGCATGCATTGTATATGCATGCATGTACATACACACACACATACACACAGGTGCATGTGTGTGTAGATATATATGTATGCATGTGTCTGGTGTGTCTGGTGTGTGTGTGTGTGTGTGTGTGTGTGTGTGTGTGTGTGTGTGTATGCTCCAATGGAGCAGTGGCTCATTTTCCCACCTTCCAACTTCTTGACATAAATACTAATTGCCCTTTGCCTCTTAAGCTTTGGTTTTTTGTCCTTCTTTTGTAACATTTTTCATTATTTCAAAGAAATTTCACCCTCCCTCCCTGATGAACAAGTGGGAGCCATTTCTTAAGTTATATATCTATTATCTTCATCTAGAAAGAGATCAACAGTGTAGCTCAATGGAAAGAGTTCTTGCTCTGGGATGCAAAGAACGTCACATTCAAATTGCACTTCTCAGGATAAGTCACTTACCTCCTCAGCCTTCTTTACTCATATGTAACATAAGGAAAATTGTAAAATCTATCTTTATGTCTACAAGTCCATATTTTGTGCATTTTTAGAGGTTACTTGGGGGAAAAGGGTTACCTGAAGAAAACATTCCAGATAAGATACAGGTTATTCTGACCATGACCAAAATAGCTCCTCCACCCCAAATTATAAAAAAAGCCATTACAAATATTTGTATCATGATTACTAAATTGATACATAATAATTTATATAATATTTTATCTTATGGTGAATAATTTGAGATATTATTTTATGGAGATATATTAACTTCTAGATGAAGAATATCCCTCTTCTATTTCAGGTCAGCATCTTCTCTGCAATTAATAATATTAGAGAGTTTTCCTAGATAACTGAAAGATTGAATAATTTGTTTTTGGTAATACAGCCAGTACTTTTCAGAGGTGGAACTTCGATCCAGTTCTCCCTGGCTTTTATGTTAGCTTTTTATTAATTACACTATCAATCAATAAATAAGTCAATATTTATTAAGCACTTACTATGTAAACATTTATGAAACACCATGCAGTGCCATACATTGTGCGAAGTGCTGAGGATACAAAAAGATGAAAAATAAAGCCCCTCCCCTCAAGGAACCTAAAATCTACCGTACTATTTCAATATGTATCATAGCCAGAATATTTATTTCATATAAAATTTGTAACACTGATCTACTTTTTGCCTTATGATCATGGTTTATAGCATATATATATTTGTGTGTATGTGCATGTGCAGGTATGTGTGTATGTATGCACATACACACACACATATCCATATGTATATATATATACACATATATGTATATACACATGCAAATAGAGCTTTTAGAGTGTACCATCCACATACATAGTATATGTCAATCTTCTGACCTGGAATATAACTTCATTATTAAAATTGCTATAGGGATTTTTTTTTATTTCACCTTTCATTTTCTAAAATTCTGGTCATTTTTATGATCTATTTGCTAAGAATTCTTTGGTCAAAAATTCAGCCTCATAATGATGCTATTTTTACCTGAGAATATAACAAAGATATGTGACTATTATCTTTATGACATGGTCACCAGGACCACATTGCAGAGAACAGTAGGGTATTCTTATCATTAAGATTTAATAGTGTATTATTTCTCCCCACATGCAAAAAAATCATTTTTTGTTATAAATTTCCTTTAAAGAAAGATGAGCCAACAGATGAGTTAAAGGTGGGCGTGCAGATGAAATCATAAAAAGAAGGGGAATGAACAAGGTGAGTCAAAAATACTGGAGCACTAAAAAAAGTTAGAAAAAATGGAAGGCAATTCTCTAAGTAGTGAAAAGTTTTCAGTCAATATCCTCATTGACTACCACCATGGCTATCACTGGAAAGGATGGAAGGGAGGGATTAGAAATAAAAGTAAGGAGATAGAAAACAGAAATTTTTAAAAGTGTTCTATTTTAATTGCATTAATAATTATTACACTAAAATATGCTATGGATTTGTTCCACAAAACCTGTTTCTAATTATTTAGTCATTCCTGTCTCTTCCTTTTCCAAAGAATGAATGACATTCATCATGACTACTTTTTGAGCAATAGTTGTAAATTTTTATAATGGATTTTATCTTTCCTTCATAATACTATGAACTAATAACTTCCACTTAATTAAAGGCCTACAAAGCTGATCCTAAGAAGCCTTGAATATTCCAAAATTGACCTATACAGTAGAGTTAGACCAAAAGGGGAAATTTCAATGGTGGGAAGTTGATAAAATGGTCATTTTATTCAACTTCATTACTATAAGCAAGTATTTAACTTCATGGCAGCATATTGCCCATTTCATTTTAGGATATTGATCTTGCTTAACACTTTTTTCTTATTGAAGAAAAACTGAATTATATGCCAAATTAAACCCATAAACATTTTTAAGTCATTGCAGTTTTCCCCTTATATATCAGTTTATTGCTAAAAATTATTCTGTGCAAAATGGAAACCATTTCCAAAGAAATCACAGAATCACAGTGTGGGAAGAGGTTTTTAGTAGCTATTCAACTCATGTTGGATCAAGAATGTTTTCACATTCACAGTTGACTTGAAGACTTTCAATAAAATGGAACTCAATATTTCCTGAAGCAATTGATTCAAATTTTGTATAGCTCAAATTGTTAGGAAGTTCTCCTTTATACCCAGAAACTGTGTGATGGTCAGCTCTAGAGTTTCTTTTTACTAGGACAGGATAATAACATTATAACATTTAGTGTTCTATGGATTGTAAAGCCCTCCTCTTACAGCAAAACCATTAGAAGGTGCAGGTAATAACAATACTTTATAGCATCAACATTTTAAAGCTTCTTCTTAGACCATGGCATCAGGCAATTGGAAGACCAAGTCTCACTCAGCCTTTTATCCTGATCACAGTTTAGAAAATTCTCACCTTCCCCCACAACTTTCTTTTCAACAAAAGATGCATTATATAGTGTATATATATGTATGTGTATATATATATGTATATATATATATATATGGAGTGAGAGAGAGAGAGAGAGAATGTATAGAAGGAAATATATAGTAATGATTTTTTTTCATTTTTTGATAATCTTATAGAATCTTTTGAACACAAAGGAAATTAAAAAATAAACCTTTTCCTATTTTCATGCTTCTATACAGAGAATTTGAAGTGAGGAAAGAGTAAATGTTTCATTCAACAACCTTTGATGAAGCCATGGTGAAATTACATTACAGCAGAGAAAAACTCACAGCTGGAAGCTGGTGATAGCAGCCTCTAGCAAGGGCCTCTGTGTGGAAACTGCTAAAAGATAAAAAAATAAAATATACAGTTTTAATAAATACATGCATGACATCTTTGTTCAGAAGTAGGTGTTATTAAGCTATAAAATGGTAAGCATTTGTAGACATCCTGTTCCCATCATGGCTTTGCTTTTTACTATACAACTATATTAACAAAATAATTTAGAATATTTAGTAATATATGGTTAATTCACAGACTCATAAATTCAAAGTGATTAGATTTATTCTATTTTATGGTTTATACTGACTAATTTATTACTTTAATTGGCTTTTATGAGTTGCCACTTTAAATGTCAAAATATTTTTATATTTTCATTCCCCAAAATTATTTTAATAAGATTGTACTATATGTACACATGCTTATGCCTTTTTAGAAAACAGAAACTTCACTTTTATTAATTTTTTATTGTCTCAATGCTCTCAAATGTACCACAACAACAAATGATACCACATAGTGTGTATAATAGGCCCCAAGTTGAGTGACAGAAATAGTAGGAGGAATCAATTTATTGTTTTTTAGGCCATATCTTTCTCTTCATCTACATCCTGTGGCTCTATTTGGGAACAGAGCTCCAGATGATGTCAACAGAGTTTCTGCAACTAAATCAATGCCACAGAAAAAGGAGGTAGGTGAAAAGTAGTTCTGCAGACAAGTGAAAGACAGTGTTGTAATTATGGTTTGCATCAAGGTGTCTTTTATATTTGGCAAATAGTAGAGTAACTTCTTTCTACCCTGAGGAAATGAACAAATTGTTTTCTTGGAAATGTAAGGGTAAATGTAACAACATTCCAAAAGGAATGCAGAAGATGTATTCATTTTGGAATGTTATTTTTTCCATGAACTTCCAAATTAATTTATGCAATTCTAGTATGCAATTTTATGTATTTTAAAAGAAGGTTAATCTTTTTGGTGGAAAATATTATATAAAAATGCCAAAGAATATGTGTCTAGTGTTATAAACAAAATGGAATTCTGCTCTCATAAAACTCCTCCTAGAGAGAATTCTGGGAAGATGGCAGAGTACATTAGAAAATTCCAAGCTCTCAAGATTTTTCCCCACAAAAGAGTTAAAATAGCACCTTAGGGCAAACAAAGGGGGGTTGAGACAAAGAAGAATAGGGGCACAAAAAGGATCTTCCAGGGAGAGTCTGAGAAGGTCTGAAGAAAAACCCAGGACTGTGTTTGGTCCTGGTGAGGAGTAAACACCTCCAGGCTAGGTACCATTTTGACAACAAACAGCAAGCCCTGGGGTTAGTTGGGTTGAGAGGCAGCCTCTGCCCGAGCCACTGGAACTTTTTACCCCAGCTGTGTTGGTAACCAAAAATGGGCTCCTTAGCACTTAGTTCAACAAGTGCCCTTGAATAGTTTGGCTTTCCTTCCCTTTGAGTAATTCATTAAGCCTTACTAGGTGCTAAGCCCCAGGCCCAAAGCCCTATTAGGTGTAAAACCTTAGTGGGTGTGGATTGGCAACTAAGGTGGGGCCCAAGGTGGGGCTAACTCCAGGGAGGGCCTAGTTTACATGTCTGGGAGAGCAGAGCCTTTTAGACCATGTGGGTTTAAGTCTACCTCTTTGTGACAATTCTAGGTCATGTGGGTGAGTCGCATGTGTGACTCACCCCTGACTCTGAAAAAGATATAAAAACCAGGGGTTGGCTGTCTGTTCCTTGGAACTCTCTTACTCACAGCAGTTGTGGCTTTCATGACTCTGGGTCAGCCCTTGTTCTGAGCTCCTGGGCTGAACCTAGATGTTGGTAAATATGAATCTGTATTTGGTCTGTCTGTTAATGTTGGTAATTTGTTTGTAATTTGCTCTGAAGTTCAGGGTGTTGGCTTTTTCCCCTGAATTAATGGAATGATATTTGTATGCTGGATTAAAGTAAGCTTGTCAACCCCTTCATGTAGCTTTCCTTATTAAAGCAGATCAAAAGAACCTGTGCTATTGGCAGCTTTCTGGGTGCTCGCTGTGGGTGGATCTTGCACCCCCACAGAAGCTGCTAGCCGGATTGTGGAAACACCAGCATAACAAGGGGAGTCCTGCGTTTGAGCCCAGGAAGACTGCAGGAACCTCTCTTGATGAGGAATGCCAAACTCAGTTGTGCTGTGAAGAGTGGTGGGGGTGAGAAGGAACCAGCCCACACCCAGTGAGTGCAGAAGCAGTGGGATAGAAAGCCCCTGGCTGTGGACACTTACAGAAGGTTGGAGGTTTGGCTTTGGTTCCAGGGTAGAGGGAACTGAAGATCTTGGGCAAAAGACACCATTTCCCATGCCCCAGGGCTAGAGGTGATTATAAAAATCAAGTTATTACCACAAAAAAAAATGCACAAGCAAAGGAGAAAGAATCCAACCATAGAAAACTATTATGGGAAAAGAGATAATGGGGATTCATTTTAAGAGGAGGACATTGAAGTAAAGAAATCCCCAAGGAGCAATGTTAAATGGTCACTTGCCCAAAAAGAATTTATAGAAGGTCTCAAAAAAGAATTGAAAAATGAAATAACAGGGATGGAGGAAAAACTAAAAAAAATCCAAGAAAAACAAGAAGGTTATGAAAAGAAAGTCAACCAATTGGAAAAGGAGATCCAGAATCTCAAGGAGGAAAATTACAACTTGAAAACTAGAATTGGGCAAAGTGAAGCCAGTGAACTTATAAGAGATCAAGAAATAATTAAACAAAACATGAATAATGAAAAAGAAGAGAAAGCGAAACATAAGAAAAACAAGGGCACAGAGCCAAGATGGCAGCTGGAAAGCAGGGAATTGCCTAAAGCTCTCCTCCAGGACTCTCCAAGTACCTATAAAAATGACTCTGAACAAATTCTAGAGCTAAAGAACCCATGAAATAACAGAGGGAAGCAGCTTTCCAGCTCAGGAAAGCCTGGATGGTCACTGGGAAGGGTCTACAGCATGGAGCTGGGAGCAGAGCAGAGAACAGCCTAGTGTGGGCTGTGCCAGGATCAACCAGACCAGGATCCAGGCAGAACACGCCATAGCACCCTGAATCAGTGAGCTGTGGCAGTTACCAGGTTTCTCAACCCACAAATGCCAAAAGACAACAGAGAAGGTTAGTGGAAAAACTTCTAGATCTGAGGGAGAGGAGTGCGCAGTTGGCCCCAACCCTGGGTGGCACAGGTGGTGCCTCTGTGCAGCTGCTTCCAGAGCTCCAGCTACAGTTGATTCCAGTCCCAGGCACACCGAATGGGAGGAATTCAGTGGCAGATCAGAGCAGGAATGCAGAGCCTGCTTAAGATCTGAGTCAGGTCCTGGTTGGCAGTTCTTAGGGGAGGAGGAGTGCTGGGGTGGCAGAGCTTCCTGTGTAGAAGTAGCTCTGAAAACAGCAACACAGCCCCTCAAGCTTGGGACAAAGTACTCTCTACTCTACAAGCAGCCATAACCTGACAAAAAAGCTCAAGGGTCAAGTAGTTGCCTGGGAACCTGAACAGGCAGCAAAAATAGACTCAGATTCAGACTCAGAGTTTGGAATCTTTTTTTTGGTGACAAGAAGGCTAAAACATACAGCCAGAAGAAGTCAACAAAGTCAAAGAGCCTACATCAAAAGCCTCCAAGAAAAATATGAATTGGTCTCAGGCCATGGAAGAGCTCAAAAAGGATTTGGAAAAGCAAGTTAGAGAAGTAGAGGAAAAATTGTGAAGAGAAATGAGGGTGATGCAAGAAAACCATGAAAAACAAGTCAATGACTGGCTAAAGGAGACCCCAAAAATGCTGAAGAAAACAACACCTTAAAAATAGACTAACTCAAATGTCAAAAGAACTCCAAAAAGCCCATGAGAAGAATGCCTTGAAAGACAGAATTATCCAAATGGAAAAGGAGGTCCAAAAGACCACTGAAGAAAATTCTACCTTAAAAATTAGATTGGAGCAAGTGAAAGCTAGTGACTTGATGAGAAATCAAGATATTATAAAACAGAACCAAAGGAATAAAAAAATGGAAGACAATATGAAATATCTCATTGGAAAAAGCACTGATCTGGAGAATAGATCCAGGAGACATAATATAAAAATTATTGGACTACCTGAAAGCCATGATCAAAAAAAATATAGCTTAGACATCATTTCAAGAAATTGTCAAGGAAAATTGCCCTGATATTCTAGAACCAGAGGGTAAATTAGAAATTGAAAGAATGCACCAATCAACTCTTTAAAAAGATCCAAAAAAGAAAACTCCTAGCAACATTGTTGCCAAATTCCAGAACTCCCAGGTCAAGGAGAAAAAACTGCAAGTAGCCAGAAAGAAACAATTTGAGTATTGTGGAAACACAATTAGGATAATCCAAGATCTAGCAGCTTCTACATTAAGGTATGAAGGACTTGGAATATGATATTCTGGAAGTCAAAAGACTTAGGATTAAAACCAAGAATCATCTACCCAGCAAAATTGAGTATAATGTTCTAAGGCAAAATATGGATTTTCAATAAAATTGAGGAATTTCAAGCATTCTTGATTAAAAGACCACAGCTGAATAGAAAATTTGACTTTCAAACACAAGAATCAAGAGAATCATGAAAAGGTAAACAAGAAAGAGAAAATAAGGGATTACTAAAGTTGAACTGTTTTGCTTACATTCCTACATGGAAAGATTATGTGGGTAATTCATGAGACTTTTCTCAGTATTAGGGTAGTTGAAGGGAATATACATATACACAGAGGGCACAGGGTGAGTTGAATATGAAGGGATGACATCTAAAAAAAATAAAATCAAATTAAGGGGTGATAGAAGAATATATTGAGAGAGAGAGAAATGGAGAGATAGAATGGGGTAAATTATCTCACATAAAAGTGGCAAGAAAAAGCAGTTCATTGGAAGGGAAGAGGGGGCAAGTGAGGGGGAATGAGTGAATCTGGCTCTCATCAGATTTGACTTGAGGATGGAATAACATGCACACTCAATTGGGTATCTTACCCCACAGGAAAGAAGGGGGAAGGGAATAAAAAGGGGGGACGATAGAAGGGAGAGCAGATATGGGGAGGAGGTAATCACAAGCAAACACTTTTGAAAAGGGACAGGGTCAAGGGAGAAAATTGAATAAAGGGGGACAGGATAGGATGGAGGGAAATATAGTCAGTCTTTCACAATATGACTATCTATGGTAGTGTGCCCTGTGTTGAATTGCTTGCCTTCTTAGGGAGAGTGGGTGGAGAGGGAAGAGGGGAGGGAGTTTGGAACTCAATGTTTTCAAAGGAGATGGTCAAAAAAAGTTGGTTTTGCATGCAACTGGGAAATAAAATATACAGGCAATGGGACATAGAAATGTATCTTGCCCTAAAAGAAAGTAAGGGGAAAAGGTATGGGGCGGGGTGAGTGGGAATTGGGTGATAGAAGGGAAGGATGACTGGGGAATGGGGTAATCAGAATACATGCCATCTTGGAGTGAGGGGGAGGATAGAAATGGGGAGAAAATTTATAACTCAAAATATTGTGGAAATCAATGCTGAAAACTAAAAAAATATATCAAATAATAAAGTATGGAATTAAAAAAAAGAAAAACAAGAGATTTAGAGAATAGATCAAGAATAGAAAATAAAAAATAATTAGAGTAACTGACAGTTATGGTCAAAATAAAGAACCTTGATACAAGAATACAAGAAATAATTTTTAAAAAATCATCCTGAAGCATTAGAATAAGGCACGGAAGTAGAAATAGAAAAAAACCCATTGCATACCCCTTAAAAGAGATCCTATGAGGAACACTGATAGGGATATCATAGCCAAATTCTGGAACCCCCCAGCTCAAGGATAAAATATTAAAAGCATCAAGATTAAAACAATTTAAATATGACGGTGCCACAATTAGAATTACACAAGACCTAGCAGCAGACACCTTAAAGGACCACAGGTCTTGGAACACAATATATCTAAGAGCAAAAGACCTGGGGCTCTGGCCAAAAATATCATGCCCTTCAAATTTCAGTATTATCTTTAATGAAAAAAATGGACATTTGACAAACCCTCAGACTTTCAAGACTTTTTTAAAAAAATCTTCAACTTAATAGAAGATTCGACAAACAACAACTAAGAGAAACATAAGAGAAATATACCAAAGACTGACTATAAGGGATTTACAGGAACAGATTGCTTACCTTTTATATAACATAAAATGTAATATGTATATCTAACATTCTTAGTAATAATTGTTGAGCTTATGAGAAAGAGGGGGATAAACCTAACTATGATATGAATTTGAAAAGTAAAACCACTTAGAAACAGCTAAAAAGAGTAACTAGTTTATGTAAGAGAGGTGCAAGAAGAATAAAGGATACAGAGGATTTAGATGGGAGAGGAGGGCTGGTGGTTCTGGTAACCTACTTTCATCGGGCACAGGTTTAAGAGGAAACAATACATACATATTTAGAAGAGTATTAAAGTCTTCTAAATTTAGAAGAAATAAACTGGTAGGGGTTCGGGAAGGGGGGAGAGGACAAGGGAGGGATTTTTAGAGGAGGGAATGATTGAATAGGTAAAGGGTGTTTAGATCAATAGGAATGGGAGGATGTGGTGGGATCCTTGGAGGAGGGAAGGCATGTAATAGGAGGGCAGGGTGATTGGTGGAGGAGGGGGGTAGGCAAGTAATAGGAGGGCAATATAGTGGGTAGAAGTAAAGTAGAGGAGGCAGGAGGGATAGGAAACAAGAGATACATCCAAACATAAAAACAACGATCAGGAGTAGAGTATGTGTGGGAAAATATATGTCTATATATGCATGTATATATGTATAAGTTTATGTATATATCTGTATGTGTATCATCTAAACTATATTGTAGCCTTTGGGGGGGTGGGAGAGGAAAAAAAGAACAAAGTTAAAAATGCACAGCAGATAACAAAAGAAAACACAAGGAAGGAAAGAAAAGATGGACAACTCTCAACACAAGGTGTATTATTTATCATACAGGCTTTCTTGAAAGAAAATTTATTGTTACATATTTTGAATCCTCTCTTATGTTCTGCTATGCACATGACATGCTTTTTTATTCCTTCTTACTTTGTATCTAAGTTTCAACATTTAAGTTTATGATATGTTTTTGTTTCTTTTCTCTACTCTGTATTTGTATTTGTGTTCTAATAAAAGAAAATAAAATTAAAATTAAAAAAAAGAAAAAAGGGGGGGAGCTAGATGGCACAGTGAGTAGAGCACTGACCCTGGAGTCAGGAGGACCTGAGTTCAAATCTCACCTCAGATACTTGACACACTTACTAGCTGTGTGACCTTGGGCAAGGCACTTAACCCCAATTGCCTTGCCTTTCCCCTCAGAAGTAAAAAAAAAAATAAACTCCTCACTACTGCAGTGGACTAAATGATATTTTATGGGCCTGCTCCCCAGTGACTAATTTAAGTTATATTCCTTCATGTTATTTCATCTCATTTGGCAGAAAGTTTCATGATGGCAGAGAGTATTTCATCTTTTTAAAAAAAATTATTCAGTACTTTGCTCAGTTTCTAGAATATAGTAGGAATTCAAGAGATGCTTGTTGAATGATTAAATGAAGAAATAAATTTAAAGTTCTTTTGTGGCTCAAGTATAGGGCATCAGATTGAAATGTTGATTCAAATCTCATATACATTCACAGAATGGAAAGAGTAAAGTTTTTTTTTAAATCTTTAAAACTATTAGATTATATAATACTTATATATTATGTAATATATAATATTATATACAATTATCCTATATGTTATATTATATATATATATATTATAATTGTACAATACTATAAATTACAAAGATCTCTAGACATAGTGAATTTCCTTGAAGACAAAGCAATCAATGTGGTTGTTAAATTGAATGACATGCTGTGCAGCAAATTCTAGAATAATGTATCCGGAGATTGTCATAAAACCTAAACTTTTGGGTATTTTAGTATATAGCTCAATAGATCACTATTAAATGCAAGCCAGAATAATTCAAAATTCAAATGATACCAGGTTGTATTTAATGTGAACCAAAATTTCACTAATGCAAGGTGTATGAGCTAGTCAAGTGTACTAATCTGCTTTTATATCAGTGAACATTTGCCTATCAGTGTGTGGATATGACATGACGCTGAATACCATATTACCAAAAGCTGCATCATTTTTAATGAACTCTTAACAAAACGGACAAGAGGAAGAGGATTTCAGATATAAATATTGCCAACCCAAAAAGAGAGACTTGTTATTTCATCAGAACAAAAATTTGATATAGTTGAATGGTATGATTATTGTTTTAAATAGAACATTGACTGAATCAATCCAATGAAAAACTACAATTCATGCAGGTGATTTTTAAATGATAAAGTTGCGTCTTCTCTTTGTGGTTGCTAAACAATTGTAAGAATTAAAATTCCTATAATGATAGTATCAGAGCATCTTTAGCTATATGAAAGGAAAGTTGAAGTAAAAATCATTACTTATAGTAGAGCAGCCACTAAGACAGAAGCTTCAAGTTTATTTAAGGGAGTGACAGAAAATGAAAATAAAGAGGATAGTTAAAATAACATATTTTTACAAGTTTTGGTTTGCTTGATTACTTTAAAAATTAAATTAAATTGCATGTTAAAATTACTGAGAGCCAGTAGAGATGATAAGCTAGCAGCTAACTGTATTGATGTTCTGAATAAAACAACTGAAGAAGGTGGATACTGTGGTAAATAAATGTTAATGCGTATGAAAAAAACTTATTCTGGAAAGGGATGCTTTACAGAACTAAGATTTCTAACAAGAAAAAAAAATCAACCTGAATTTAAACTGTCTAAAAATTATCTAACACTTTTTATTAGAAGGTAATATAAAAGGAGATTTTAAATAAAAAAAAAACCAAAAACAACAATGGTTGTTTATCAGTCTCAAAACAGCCATGCTCTGAGAGGTTAAAATCACTGGTAACTTCCAATTCTTTGGTAGCCAATAAAAGGAAGCATCTGTGATTGAAGATGTTTTCAAAGACTAATTGCAGTTATTTCAGCTCAGTTACTGAAAACTTTCATAAGAACAACAATTTCGTATTTGAAGTATTATATTATTTTAAATATATGTAAGGTATAACATTTAAAGTATTATAACTTTAGAAAATTCCCCAAATCATCCAACTACACTTGACTTGTTGTATGAGAATGTAAACACACATATTTATTGAGATGAAGATTAAACTCTGTACTTAGCAGTGAATGTATGAAGATTTTAAGAAAGCAGTCTGTGGTGCTAAAAATATTTTTTAAAGTCAATAACAATGTTTTAATCATATCACAATGTTGTTAAGTACAATATTCAATATATGCTGCTATAGTAATAAACAGATAAAATGTATTTAAAAATTCATTGCATATTTCCATCATACTAGAGGTGATTACTGTACTTTACATATAATTATAAATTCAAGTAGTAGAAATTTAGATAATATAGATGAATTCATGGAACTTGTTATTTGTACTATGCAAAACCTAGGTGAGTTTTAGAAATGCATGACCATTATTGGCTTAAAAGACATAGGTTCACATTCTAGCTATGTTATTAGTTAGTGGTGTGATCTGGAGAAAGTCATTTCATATCTCTCATCTAATTCCATATATGAAAATTTGGGATAATTATTAATGTTCTTTAGAACTAATGTGGTGGTAGTGAGAATCAAATACAGCATAATCTATACAAGTTCCATGTAAATCTTATAACACTACCAAAAAATCACAGAATTTGAGAAAAGATAGGTCCTTCAGTGGTCCTCTAGTCTAGCCCCTGCAAGAAGAGAATGCCCAATGTAATATACCCAAGTGATTCCAATTAAATGTCCAATTTAAACAATATCTGCTTGGAAACCACTAATTACGAGCATAACCTTCTGCTTCCTCCCTAGGTAGACCATTTTACCTTTGGACAACTATAATGATTAGAAAGTGGTTTCCCCCTCCTATGATGGCTAAATTAGTCTTTTTGTAACTTTCACTCATTGTTCTTGATTCTGCCCCTTGTGGTAAATTAGAACAAGGGTAATTCTTCTACATGCTTCAGATATTTGTACATATCATCTTTCTTCATGCCCTCTCCTTCTACTTTTTTCTCTCCTTCAGACTAAGTATCCTCAATTCATTAATTGATACTCATGTTTTGTCATATTACATAATGTTTACTTTCTCTTTTAAAGAAACATATAATTACCCTCCAAGGAAAGGTAGTAACGTCTAAACACATATAAAATACAATTCTTGCATGATAACATTTTATTCACTTTATAAAGACAATTATTTGAAATGTTTCGTTGGCCATATTACTGTTCACAGGAGATAATAAATTTGTTCATGTTAGAGGATTGGCTGTATAGCAAGTAATTCTATATAACATAGCACAGTTCAAAGTGGATACTGCAAAGCTGAATCTTTTTTTAGAAAACTTAGTACTATAAATTACAAGTCTGTGAAGAGCATAGAACTCTTTGTTAAAGGCTTGAAGATATGTATCAAAAATTTACTAGCCCACACCATTTGATTAAACTACCCCTGAGAAGTGGTAACCCTACCAGAGAAAATAAAATATAGATAAATCAATATCCATTACCCAGTACTTTCACAAATTGTTATAGTCCTAAGCAATTTAGGCAATTCTGCTTGAAGGCAACTCTAATGCTTCTTCAGGGCATATACATAAAATTTCCCAACACTTCTTATAACAGACAAATAAAAAATCATGTGGACTCTGCTTGAAGTTTCTGATAATTTACTTTCATGAGTTCTCTCTTGGGATTCTGAGAACTAATGTGGTGAAGGCCATGTTTGGTCCTATTTTGCATCCTCTTTCTTGGTACTGTTTTCTTATGGCATTGAATATTGTTTTGTTTCAAGATTTTGGGAACAGGTCAGGTCAGATCTGCAAATATTCAGTGCTTTAAATGTGTTCTTCTCTAGGACAATGACTGGGCCCTGTCATTCTGCTCTAATTTGTGCAAGTTCCTCAACTCAGTTTAGGTCTGAACAGCACAATTCTGGGCTTGTTCCTGTTTGGAGGCCCAGTAGATTACTATTGAAATTGGTCATTTTCAGTCATCTAAGAAGCTCTGCAGACTCAGAAAAACAAAACAAAACAAAATAAAACAAAACAATAACAATAGTTTAGGATCCTCTTTGACTGGGGCTCTCTACCCTGGTTATTCCACTGCAAGTTTTAAATTGAGTTAGGGGCTGGAAATGAAATCCTGCTCTGTTCCTAGGGTCACAGCCATGTAAGCGCTATTTTCTTCTGCCCTTCTCTTTGCTCAGTATACAAACTAAGACATCTCCTTTTCCTGAACCATCACTTTTATCTTTAGACCCCTCCTCAGTCTTCAGTGGACCTATGACTCATGATTGGCTACACCATGTAAGAACTCTAAGTTGGAATCTGTGCTCATTGCATAGTGTCAGGCCCACCTATGCAAGCTTTAGGACCTTTTCTTGTTCTATTGTATAATTTCAGGAATGTCCTTTCTCCATACTGGAAGATACCACATATATGCTCCTAGCTACACAAATATTGCATACCTCTTTACCTGTCATCATAAACTGACCAGGTCTGGAAAAGTTGACTCGGTGTATTTTTTTCATGAATTTCCCAATCAGACTCATTCTGCTTCATTTTGATTCCAGTAAAGAAGTAACTTGGCTATTCTAATTCATTCCATACTCCTATTTTGGCTAGTCTCTCTTCATTGACATCGCCAGATAAAGAACATTAGATTCTTTCAAAGGAAACTCTCTAGTCATCTATCACTTTGAAAGTCAAGAAATCCTTGATATAAACTAAAATGTTCTTGCATTAACCTTTAGCAGATTCCTTCCCTACTCAAAAACTTTCAATAAGACTTTGTCACCTACAAGATAAAATAGAAGCTCACCACTCTGACATCTAAGGTCCTTCTTTGCTGGTTTCAATCAATATTACCAGGATTGTTTCATTCTTTTAACCTTCACACTATCTCATAAGACAATTAAGCTATGAGACATTGTGAGAATTCATCATATATTCCCCCACTACCATGACTTTTTGCATGCCACCTTCATTTATGTCATGATTTTCTTCAACATATCCTTCATTTATAATGATTTTATTTCCTCCAAGTTTATCTCAAATGTTAAATCTTGAAAGAATCATAGGATTACAAAGTCTAAAAGTTGTATGAAGTTGAATTTAGTTTTTAATATAAGATATTCCTAACACAGAACTATTAAAATCACTGATAAGACACCATCCATCACCCAGAAGTTGAAGATTTCTTTGGAAAGTGGATCTTCCTCCTCCTGGGACAGACTATTACTTTGATATCATTCCTTGAACCAAATGTAAAATTATGTCTTCCTCTCCCCTCTTCCCCTACTGTTATCAGTTCTGTCCTCTAAGGTCCAGCAGATCAAATTTAATTGTTATTTCAAACTAAATCACTTTAAATTCTTGAAAAAAACTTTGATATCCCTTATAAATTTTTTTCTAGGCTAAACAGAAGAGACTCTGAGTAAGGCTAAGATATGCTTACTCTATTACTGTCATTATAAAATTTAATCATAGGTACACCATAAAACTCTTTGCTTTCCAATGTTTTTGAAACTGGTTCTGGAAAATTTTTCCCTTCTGCATGAAAGACAACCTAAAAGAAGCAATAGTCAAATGGTATCATTGAGTTTCATAACTCATATGTCTCACTAATGATTGTGGTGCATGAGAAAGACTAGAAAATTAGCAACTATTTGGCCAATTAGCACTTCAATAGGATAAATTAGATGATGCAGTATCACATGC
Source organism: Trichosurus vulpecula (assembly GCF_011100635.1). Classification (NCBI taxonomy): domain Eukaryota; kingdom Metazoa; phylum Chordata; class Mammalia; order Diprotodontia; family Phalangeridae; genus Trichosurus; species Trichosurus vulpecula. Next base: position 218,165,735 of record NC_050573.1, on the reverse strand, counting down.
CATGAGTTCTGAAGTGCCCAGAAATTCTTGTTGGTTAGTGAATTGTTTTATTTCCCTTCCTTGCCAAAATAAGATAAGGAAGAGACAACCCTCCTTAACTTGGAATGATTTTTGCTTATTTGGGTTCATACTGAGTTTTCAGATTTTTGCTTGTTTGGGTTCATACTGAGTTTTCAGGTGTTCATGGAAAAATGTTTGGGAACATGGAATGCTATATTGTTAATGGAAACAAGAAGATCTTTCCCATCCATTAATAGGCTAGTGTGACCTGCCTGAGTCACGTATGTCTGAGTCACATGGAACCTGTGGTGGGAGGAGCTTGCTGAAGTAGGAAGGGGTTGAGCAGGAAGTGAGACAGAACAGGCATAGCTGGGAGTGAGAGACACACACAGAACAGCTAGTGTGAGTGATAGAGGGAGTGATTTTGCTCAAGGGAGTTTGTTTGTGGTAAGACCCTAATGGAGGGAAGGCTTGGGGATGGCAGTGCCCCCTGCATTTGTCATGTATATGGACTTCTTGGTTAGTATGATGTATTTCTTTATTACTGTGATGGATTTGGCTTTTGGGTGTTTCAATAAATACTTTGTTTTGTCTTCCCTGGGGAGAGTCTGTTATATTTTGCATTTCAGAAATACACTGACATATCATAGCAGCCACTGTGGGTATCACATTGTCACTACAAATTCTTAGTAGTATTGGTGTATCTGGATGATCTCACCCTGTTTGGGAAGGCACTGAACGGGCAAGAGGAAAGATTTTTCAAAGTATTGCATCTGACAGAAACTGTTGTTCTTAAATTGTCAGTTGAACAATGTCAGTTGGGTTCAGCCTATGTCAAGTATATCAATCATGTAATATTTCAGAAGGTAAAGAGTAACAAATCTGAGGTCAATCAATAAGCATTTATTAAGCACACATATTATATGCTTTGGGAACACAAAAGACAGAAATGAAATATTCCTTATTCTCAAGGATCTTACATGCAGTTGGGGAATATAACACATAGGTATATAAGTATATACAAAATAAATGCAATATAATTTTTGGAAGGAGATGTGATAACAACTGGACGATCTAAAAAGGTTGAGTAGAAATAGTGGCCATGTGTGAAGAATGATTACAAGCTGAAGATATTTCTGGTAATTGATTTCCTTTGTTGATGGTGTTTAAAGAATCATTTCAACTCAACTGTGAGATTTAGCTATTTTGATCAATACAACGATCCAGGATAATTCCAAAGGACTCATGATGAAAAATATTATCCACCTCCAGAGAGAGAACTGTTGAACACAGAGCAGATCATAGTGCATTTTATTTATTTTTGTGGCCTTTTCCCCAACATGGCTAATATGGAAATATATTTCATGTAACTTCACATCTATAATGAATACCATATTACTTTTCTCTTAGTGAATGGAGAGGGCAGTTGTGGGGAGGAAGAAAATTTGAAACACAATTTTTAAGCAAATATTTTTCTTTATTTATCTTTCTTGCTTCCCTCTTCCTCATGCTCAGAATCATGGATAACATGAAAGTGTTTTGAATGACTTCATATGTATAGTGGGTATCATATTTCTTGCTGTCTCAAAATTTTAAAACCAATTGATCAATTAACTTTAAAAAAATAATTGCTTCATCATTTCAAAATTTCTCAATAATTTCATCTGCAAATACATTATTGAGAAGTACCAGAATTTTCAGAGACAAAAGGCATAGTCTAGTCTGGAATCATAGTACTTTTTGGAGATTCCTGGGTGAGAAAGGTACTCAGGTCCTTAAAGACTCTCTTCCCTATCTCAGCAGGCGTTAGTTTTGGCTCCTGTCAATCTAAAAATACTTTTTGTATTGCAGATTAACATTAGTCTATATGCTTGGGAACAGTTTTGTGGTAGTTGAGCTGTATTCTCTGGAAGCCTATCAAATTTGCCATCCATTAATAATAATGCCCATTATCCCATCTACCAAATGAAGGACTTGGCCTAGAAATTAGCTGTCATCATTTTTTTCATTATATTTAAAGTAGTTTGACTTCACATTGTTCTCAAACAGGACCAATGACATCACAAGGGTGATGCCGTGACTTGAGTGTGAATTGGATTTAAGTTTGTTCAGATAAAGGAGACAGAAATCTACTACCCTATATCATAACACCTGGTAAATTGAATGCCACTAATCATAGAAGGCTAGCAACTCTAGTTAACTATGAATTTAGCATAAACTATCTAGCAAGATCAAACATGAAATCTGATATTCAGGGTGATGTATTGGAGTTATGGACATGGAAGTAAAAGATGAAAGTTCAAATCCTGGCTCTGCTAACTCTGTGACTTAGTGATCAAGTCATTTAATATCTCTGGGCCTCATTTTTCTCATCTGTAAAAAGAAAGGTTTCCATTAGATGATGTCTAAGGTCTCTTATAGTTTCACATCTATAGAAGTAAAGGCAATAACATAAGGCTAAATTTATCAGTTGTGATTATTAAAAAGCACTTTGAAGATTACAAAGAACTTTACATTTAAGATATTTAAGGAGACATATAATATCAGTCTCTTGCCCAAAATATGTGGTCAATGATATGAATAAATAGTTAAAAAAATTTACAAACTATAAGTGATCATTTGAAAGTTTGCTCTAAATAGTAAACGATAAAATATATGCAAATTAAATACAATTCTGAAGCATAATTTCCTCTTGTAAATTGGCAAAGATGACAAAAAAATGAATATGGTAGTTTTAGAGGGGCTGTGGTAAAAGTCACATTAATTAATTCACTGTTGATGGAATTGTGAATTAATATTCTAAATATCAATTGGGAATCAAGTAATAAAAGTGGCTATTGTTCATATGCTTTAATTCTTTGTTCCCGCTATTGGTCATTTTCCCCAAGGAAGTCAAAGACCAAAGCAAAAGTCTCTGGAGTCCAATATGACTCTTAATCCTATGGTCCTGTAAAGAATGATTTCTCTATGGTACAAAGGATGTAAAAAAATGGAATCTTAAGCTAAGCTCCCGAACCAAAATTTAAAATGGAAACTATTTCTCTTCATCTGAGTTTATAATTCCTGAGATTGGACTTAATTTAAGATCTCCTTTCACATTCTTCCAATGTTTCATGAAGATCATTAAGTTCATACACTTCAGCACATCCTTCATCTCTGGAGGCCCTAAACTTGCAATTTGCAAATCAAATTGGAATGTGTTTTTAAGACATGGTGTGCACATAAAATATTTTTCTCTTTGAAATTTGAGTTGACACAACATATCAGAAAACTCTTTCTTTCAGAAAATAAGTTTTGCTTCTCCTCTCTCCCTCTCTCTCTCTCTCTCTCTCTCTCTCTCTCTCTCTCTCTCTCTCTTATATCTTTTTCCATCCCCCACTCTTCTGGTTCTTTTTCTCTCTACTTCCCCCTCAACAACTGTATCACATTTAGAATTATAATCATTTTTTGCACTTGGGGGTTGGTATTGCAGTGTTTGGGTAGGCCTGAGCCTAACTCAAAATCTCCCTTCTACCTCCTGACTGAAGTCATGAGCATTAAGATGCTTAGAAAAGTATTTTGTTACTTGCTTATTTCCCACGAAAAGAGTAGGGGTGGTGGAGGGGAAAGGAAATATCCCTGAGGTCTGTAACTCTCTACCTCCTCATTTCTATCTCCTTGGCTTCCTTCAAATTTCAGCTAAAATCCTACCTTCTACAGTGTTTCCTCATCTTTTATAATTCTAGTGCCTTCCTTCTGTTGCTTGTTTCCAATGTATCATGTACCTACCTTGCTTGTACATAGTAATCATTTAGTTTTTTTAGGTACAAAGTATACCTGCAATATGGATTAATAAACTAGGTCAGTGCTCTGTTTACCCTACATAACTGAGCATCTTTGTTATGAAATCTGATATTGTTTGTCAGTGGGATTCTTTTTTTTCATCTTTTTGCTTCTAGGAGTGTCATCTAAAAATATACCTGTCAATGTGTGAATTAATGCAATTTTAGAATATGCAAAAATATATGTTTAGTGTCCCATATTTGTTTTGTGATCCTGGGATTGTTTTGTGGTTTTGGGAGCAGTGGGGTCACCTTAACCTTTTCACATCATGAATATGAGGACTCAGTATGAACACCAAAAGCAAGCCTGAAGTGACAGCACAATTTCGAGCATTCAAGGAGCAATAGTGATAGATGACACGTAATAAAAGACAAATCAAACTCACAAAATTTTACTAAGTATTTATTGCTATTTGCCTTAGTAATATTGTCCATTCTGATGTAAGATTGAAATGTTTTTGCTAGTGATTCCTTTATCTACATAATCAACATAGACCTACCCTCTGAGCTAGAGTACTCAATCTCCAACTTGCTCCTGGATATCACAATATGTATTTCCCTCTAGTACCTCAAAACCACCATGCCCAAAGCTACAGTTTTTGCTCCCCCCACATATCTGTCACTTTCCTGGCACTGCTATTCACCTAAGAACTAGAGGGGACTTCAGAAAAAGCTCACATTATTTTAGATAAGAAAAAAAATGTTTTCCCCAACCATTACCAAAGAACTTACATGTTATCTCACTGGAAATTCATAACAAATCTGACAGTCACTAAATGTTTTATTATTCACATTTTACAGATGAGGAAAAAGGGACTGAGGGAAACTAGTTATCTATATCTAGTGTCTGAGATATGATTGAAATCCTGTTCTTTGTGTCTCCAGTAATCTGTCCTACTATTCCATGTTGACCAATATTACCTTATAAATCATCTCATGCAGGGGTTGAATGAAAAATTAAACAAAAATAGGTCTTTTCACCTAAGAATGTCTTTCTGAGGGTTTCTGATATGCTCCAGATATTTTGCCACTTATTAAATTAAATTTGTAGCTTTGAACAAATCCCTAATTGAATTAATCATATATGATTGACAGTAAGTTCAGCTGCAAGGTAAAGATATACAAACAGTGAAATTGGGGTAGAAATAATATCACCTTCTGAGAATCACGACAAAAACACATTATTATATATTGAGTGACATGAATTAGAACTCCATCCCTCCTCTTACACCTAAGACCATTGAACATCTTGAATTTATGCCATGGCAGAGTTGTTCAGAAGACCAATCATAAGCTCAAGCCAGTCAATGAGTTCAGCCATATATGGTCTGATCAATTAGCATCTATAAATTTTCTTTTATGAAATTTTACTTTTTTTATATTCATTTCTTTAAAATCTGTTTTAATTTTTTTCCTTTGTCTATATCCCCCCCAATTAAGAAGGCCAAAAATATAATATCAATTGTATGTGTGAAGTAACATAAGACATATTTCCATATGAACCGTGTTGCAAAAAAAAATAAAAAAAACAAAAGTTTAAAAAGGATACTTCAATCTCCACTCAGAGTTGATCAGTTCTGCCTTTGTAAGTGGTGGTATTTTTCATCATGGGCACTTTGGAATTGTTGTGTTTCATTGTTTTGAACAGAACAGCCAATTCTTTAAAAATTGACCATTATTATAACTTTTCTGATATGGTATGCAATGTTCTCATTATTCTGCTCACTTCATTTTGCATCAGTTCATGTAAATATTGTCAGTTTTTGCTGAAATCATTTGGCTGATAATTTCTTATAGCTCAGTAGTGTTCCATTGCAATCATATATCACAATTTATTCAGCCATTCTGAAATTGATGGGCAGACCCTTACTTTCCAATTCTTTGGCACCAGAAAAAGTTGCTATAGTTATTTGTGTATGAATAGATCCTTTTCTTTTTTTTCCTTTGATCTCTTTGGGATACAAAACTAATAGGTGTGGTATATTCCTAGGTCAAAGGAAAAGAACATGTTTATAGAACTTTGGGCATAGTTCCAAATTGTTTTCCAAAATGGTTGGATCAGTTCACAACTTTACCAAGATTGCAATTGTCTTCCTTTTTTTTCCATATTCTCCCCAGCATTTGTCCTTTTCCTTTTCTGTGATGTTAGCCAATTGTTAGGTGGTACCTGAGAGTTGTTTTAATTTGCATTTCTCTAATGAACAATGATTTAGAGATTTTTTTGTGACTAATAATAGCTTTGATTTCTTCTTCTTAAAACTGCTTATTCATATCCTTTGACAATTTGTCCATTGGGCAATGTCACTTATTTTTATAAATTTGGCCCATTTCCAAATACATACATACATACATATGTATATATGCATGTGTGTATATTTACATACATACTGTATATGCACACATATGCATATGTGTTTACCTATACATTCATACATACATATATGTGTATGTGTATTTGTGTGTGCATATGTGCCTTTGTCAGAGAAATTTCATATGAAGTTTTTCCCCCCTCAGTTTCCTGCTTTCTCTATAATTTTGGCTGCATTGGTTTTGTTGTGCATTTTTAAAAATTTCCTGTAATCAAAATTACTCATTTTACTTCCCGTCATTCTCTGTAACTCTTATTTCATCGCAAACTCTTATCTGACAGGTAAATTTTTCCATATTTCCCTAATTTACTTATAAAATCACCTTTTATGTGTAAGTCATTTGCACATTTTTACCTCATTTAGGTAAGTGATATATGAAATAGGCTTATGTTTAGTTTCTGAAAAACTGCTTCCTAATTTTCCTAGAAAATTTTATGAAATGGTGAGTTTTTGCCCCCAAAGTGTGGATACTTGGGTTTACAAAATGAGATTGTCACAGTCATTTACTACTGTTTAATGTGCACCTAATCTATTCCATATATTTATCACTCTATTTCTTAATCAATAACACATTATTTTGATGATTACTGCTTTGCAGCATAGTTGAAATCTGGTGCTACCTGGTTGCCTTCCATCTAATTTTCTTGACTGGTTGCTTTGTTATTCTTGATGTTTTCTTCTTCCAGAAGAATTTTATTACTTTTTCTAGATCTGCAAAATAATTATTTGGTAGTTTAATTGATATGGCACTAAATAAGTTAACTTAGGAAAAATTGTAATTTTTTTACATTGCTTTGGGCTACCTATGAGCAATTAATATTTTTTCCAGTTGCATACATCTGTTTTTGTATGAAAATAGCTTTGTAATTATGTTCATAGTTCATGTACTCCCCGAGTTTATCTTGGCACATACACTCCAAAATATTTTATAATGTCTGCAGTTATTTTAAATTGATTTTTCTTTCTATCTCTTCTTGCTAGGTTGCTTTTAGTAACATATAGAAATGCTGATGATTAATGTGTGCTTATTTTATATCCTGAAACTTTGATAAAGTGGTTAATTATTTAAACTAAGTTTTTAAAATTTATTCCTTAGGATTCTTTAATCATATCAGTTACGAAGAGTGGTTATTTTGTTTCCTCACTGCTTATTTTTATTCCTTCAATTTCTTTTTCTTAAGTTTTTTTCTATAACTAGCATTTCTAATACAACATTGAGTAATAGAAGTGGTAATGGACATACTTGCTTCATCCCAATCTTATTGGAAAGGCTTCAAGTTTATCCCCATTACAGATAATGATTTCTCTTTGTTTTAAGTAGATGCTTATCAATTTTAAGAAGGCTCCAATTAGTGCTATACTTTCTAGTTAGTGTTTTTAAGAGGAATGACTGTTGTATTTTGTCAAAAGCTTTTTTTTTACTTCATCTATTGAAATGATCATATGTGTTTTTTGTTAACAATACAATCAATTGTGCTTATGGTTTTTGTAATATTGAACCAGCCCTGCATTCCTAGTGCAAATGTCACCTATTGGATATAATATCTTGTTAATATTTTATTTAAAATGTTTACATCAATATCCATTAGGGAAACTGATCTATAATTTCCTTTTTCTATTTATGCTCTTCTGATTTATATATCAAAACCATATTTGCATCATAGAAAGAATTTGGTAAAAGTCCTTTGTTATTTATTTTTTTCAAATAGTTTATATACTATTGAGATTAATTCTTTAAATGTTTTGTAGAATTCCCTGGTCCTGGGGATTTTTTACTTAGGGAGCTCATTTATGATTTGTTCAATTTCTTTTTCTAAGATAGTGTTATTTAAGTATTCTATTTCCTCCTCTGTTTATGAGGTCAATTTATATTTTTGTAAATATTCGTTCATTTCCAGTACATTATCAGTTATATTTGCACATAATTGGGTAAAATAATTCTGAATAATTGCTTTGATTTCATCTTCATTATTATCATATTCAACCTTTTCATTTTTAATACTGGTAATTTGGTTTTCTTTTAAGTAAAATTCAGCAATAGCTTATCTATTTCTGGTTTGTTTAAAATATAAAACCAGGTCCTAGTTATACTTATTAATTTAATGATTCTTTTATTTCTCCTTTTGATTTTTAGTATTTACATTTTGGCATGTAAATGGGAATTTTTTATTTGTACTTTTTTATTTTTGTAGTTTCATGTTCAATTCATTGTTCTGCTCTTTGTAGAGAGATACAAAATTTCCCCAAAGTACTTCTTTGCCTGCATCCCATAAGTTTTGGTATGTTGTCTCATTAATGAAATTGTTCTGTTTAATGAAATTACTTACTGTTTTCCTCTTCAATGCAATTATTTTTTCTATGTTTTGTTCTTTGACCCACTTATTCTTAAGAATTAGATTATTTAGTTTATATTAGATTATATTAGTTAATTTTTTTCCACAGCACTTTACTGAATGCAATTTTTATTGCATTATGATCTGGGAAATTATTCATTTAATATTTCTGCTCTTCTGCAGTTTGTTTTGAGGTTTTTATGGCCTAATATATGGTCAATTTTTGTATACTTGCTATTACCACCAAGAAAAATGTACATTCTGTTCTATTTCCATTTAATTTTCTCCAGAGGTCTGGCATATCTAACATTTCCAAAAATAATCCATCTTCTAAACTTTTTTTGTTCATTTTATTGTTAGCTTTTGGTAGTTCTGAGAGGTGAAAGATGAAGTCCTCCACTAGTATAATTTTATTATTTCCTCCTGTAACTCATTTAACTTGTTTTTTTAAGAATTGAATGCTATAGTATTTAGTGCATATATGTTTAGATTATTATTGCTTCATTGTCTATTCCACTTTTTAGTAAGATGTAGTTTCGCTAGCTATCTCTTTTCATTAGGTCTATTTTTGCTTTTTCTTTGTTTGAGATCATGATTGCTACCCCTGTCTTTTTTACTTCAGCTAAAGCATAATATATTCTGATCCAGTCCCTTATTTTAACTGTGTCTCTGTTTCAAGTGTGTTTTGTAGCAACATGTTGCTGGGTTCTGATTTGCAATCCATTCTGCTTTTAGTTTATGTTTTATGGGTAAATTCATCCCATTCCCATTAATATCTATGATTACTAACTATACATTTCCCTCTATCCTATTTTTCCTGTTTATCTTTTTATCCCTCTTTTTTACCCTGTCCTTCCTCAAAAGTCTGTTTTGTTTCTTACCACTGTCTACCTTAATCCCCTTTTATTTTATCATCCTTCCTTTCCTTTAACTCCATCCTTCATACTTCCATGTTGGGTAAGATAGATTTCTATACCCAACTGAATGTGTGTGTGTATATATATATATATATATATATGTGTGTGTATGTGTGTGTGTGTGTGTGTGTGTGTATACATATATATATATATATATATATATATATATATATATATATTCTTTCATCTTTGATCCAATTCAGATTAAAGCAAGATTCATACATTGCCTGACCCACTATTATTTCACCTTCCATAGTATAAGCTTTTTCTTGTGTGCCTTTTTTATGGGAAATGATTTTCTCAATTCTTCTCCCTTCCTCCTTCTCCAAGTGAATCCCTCTTTCTTAATCATACTTTCGTTTTTGTTTTGTGATCATCTCAATATAATTGATATCACACTTCTGCATACTATCTATATAGAGTTTTTCTAAATGCCCTTGTATGAAAAATGTTCTTAAGAGTTATCGGTATCATTTTCCCATATAGGAATGTAAACAGTTCAACCTTATTGAGTCCCTTATAACTGCTCTTTCATGTTTACCTTTTTATGTTTCTCTTGAGTCTGGTGTTGGAAAGTCAAAAGATTTATTCAACTCTTTTTTTCATAAAGAAGGAATTAAAGCCCTCTACCTAATTAAATGTCCATTTTCTCCCATGAAGGCTTATTTTCAATTTTACTGGGTAAATTATTTTTGTTTGCTCCTTTACCTCCTGGGAGATCATATTCCAAAGCCTCCACACTTTTAACATGGTAACTGCTAAATCTTGTGTGATCCTGCCTGTGGTTCCACAGTATTGGAGGGTTGTTGTTGTCTTTTTTTTTCCTCACTGCTTGAAATATTTTCTCTTCGATTTGGGTGCTTTGGAATTTGGCTATAATATTCCTAGGAGCTTTCATTATGAGAACTCTTCCAGATGGTGATATGTGTATTCTAACAATTTCTATTTTATCTTATGTCTAGGGGATATTGGAGAAGTCTTCTTCTATAATTTCCTGAAATATGGTATCTAAGCATTTTCTTTGATCATTGATTTCAGTTAGCCCAATAATTCTTAAATTCTCTCTCCTTGGTCAATATATCAATATTCATTTGTTTTTTCTGATAAGATATTTCACATTTACTTTGTTCTCTTATTTCTTGCTGTGTCATGGGGTCATTAACTTTCACTTCTTAAATTCTCATTTGTATAGAATTGTTTTCTTTGATTAGGTTTTGTAACTCTTTTTCTATTCGGCCAATTCTTCCTTTTAAGGAGTTGTTTTCATCAGTGAAGTTTTGTATCTCTTTTACCATTTCACAAATTCTGTCTTTTAGATCTTGTTTCTTCACAATTTTGGGGTCTTTTACCAGCTGCTAATTGTCTTGTCACAATTGTCTTGTATAGCTCTTATTTCTTTTCCAAATTTTTCTGCTACCCACCTTTTTGACAAAAGGCAAAAAAATGCAAAAAAAAATGCAATACAAGTGATACAAGGACACTCTCAAGGTTTCTCTTAAGTACTTGGATTTGATTGTATGACATGGGAGACACTGGTACAGGACTGCCCAGCATGTCATGCCCTCATCAGAGAAGGTGCAGCGCAATGTGAACAAAGCTGAGTTGAAGTAGCTCAAAAGAAACGTGAGATGTTTAAATTTAGAGAATCCACCCCAAATGTTCACATGGACTATTTGTGCCTGACTTGCAGTAGAGCATTCCAAGCCTGTATTAGTCTGATCAGCCAGTTAGATGCACTGTAACTTGACTATAACATAGTGATTAACAAAAAATGTATCTAACTGGGATAACTATTTTTGTTTTTTGTTTTTTTTCTTTTATTTTTATTTATTTAACATATTTAGTTTTCAGCATTGATTTTCACAAAAGTTTGAATTAAAAATTTTCTCCCCATTTCTACCCTTCCCCCCACTCCAAGATGATGTATATTCTGGTTGCCCTGTTCCCCATTCAGCCCTCCCTTCTGTCACCCCACTCCCCTCCCATCCCCTTTTCCCTTCCTTTCTTGTAGGGCAAGATAAATTTCTACGCCCCATTGCCTGTATATCTTATTTTCTAGTTGCATGCAATTTTTTTTTGTTTTTGAATATCCATTTTTAAAATTTTGAGTTCCAAATTCTCTCCCCTCTTCCCTTCCCACCCACCCTCCCTAAGAAGTCAAGCAATTCAACATAGGCCACATGTGTATCATTATGTGTAACCCTTCCACAATGCTCATGTTGTGAAAGACTAACTATATTTTGCTCCTTCCCAACCCATCCCCCTTTATTGAATTTTCTCCCTTGACCCTGTCCCCTTTCCAAAGTGTTTGTTTTTGATTACCTCCACCCCCATCTGCCCTCCACTCCATCATCCTCCCCTTTTTTGATCAGTATTGAGATACTGAGAAAAAGGCAGAAATTGAGGAGGCAAAATCAGGTTGGGGCCATATTTCAGTGTTCTGTTTAACTTGTCAGATGAATCCTCCTAGCTTAATTTTGTGAATCAAAAAGCAGGATATTAAACTTTCATCTTTTAGAGAGATTTCAGGTCTCTATTTACATTTTGAGCCATTGAATTGAGCCCTTTAAAAACTCAACCATTCCTCTTAAACGTATCTGCTGAGTTGGTCCACGCTATATAGAGTTCCCACAGCTAAAAACAAACAAACAAAACACTGAATGTGACAAAGGACTGAGCATGCTGATAAGACAGTGCTAGGGCCAGACTTAGATGCTACCAACTAACCAGTGCCCATAGATAAAGATGGATACAAGCAGGAATGTTCTGATAAATGTTTAACATCTGGCTCTCCAAAGAGAAACATGAATTCATGGAACATTTTTTAAGATTAATCTGCATTATCAGCATTTTCTCCATCACTTTTTTTAAGACCAGACCAGACAAATAACAAAATAATAAATAGAGCCTTGAATCTAACAGTGATCACCAGTTTCCAAGGTATGAATTCTCACACTGAAAAATTAACAATCTTTCAAGCTAATTTGAGCTGGCTCCAGCATACCCATTCACTTAAGCAAAGTTCTTCAAAAACTTATCAGAACATCATTATCCCCATGACAATCAGCAGTAAAGCATTTGGATACAAAACTAAATCTTTTGCTTAGTTTAGGAGATCCTATAAGAGAACAAGATGACCATATCCTAACAACTGAAAGATCACAAGATTCCAAATCCAAGAAACACAGGATCATAACTGAAGGGAATAAATGATCTTGCAAATTCTTTCTGATTGAGAAAAGAGTTTGGAATTTAGGAACTCCCAGATATATCCAAAAAATGTTAGAGAAGCAGAGCTTGAAAACTGTCTGGGCAGCATGATTTTCTACAAGAGACAGAAAAGTGCTTTACCATGTTACTTATGGGTGGGTTAAAGGGAGAGACACAGAATCAGGCAATGCTCCAGCAACATTTATTTTCAAGTACACCCCTCCAAAGTGCTTCAGCCTGCTTATTGCAGCATGACTACCTCTACATTTCAGACCAACAATGGAAATAGTGGAAATAATAAATTAGAGTTTCATTACAATCATTTATTGTTTCTTGCCTAGAATTTTAATAATATGACTCCCTAAAGGGGATGAAATACTATCCCATACACCCTATGCTCACCTCCTGCTATTAAAAAGAGGCAGGTTCTACCCAATTCCCAGGGATTGTTTGTGGGGACCAATTTTTTTTTAAAGAGGTAAGTGTGATTAGTGCTTTGGCAAAATACACACACATAGTTTAAAAAGAAAAACATCAAAATCAGAGAAAATCAAAAATTTACAAATAGGTAATATATAATTATCATAATCCAGGTGAACATGATGTAAGGTTATACATTGTTATATATTAGAGTTATAAATTGTTATAAATTAGAGTTTCATTACAACCATTTATTGTTTCTTGCCTAGAATTTTAATAATATGACTCCCTAAAGGGGATGAAATACTATCCCATACACCCTATGCTCACCTCCTGCTATTAAAAAGAGGCAGGTTCTACCCAATTCCCAGGGATTGTTTGTGGGGACCAATTTTTTTTAAAGAGGTAAGTGTGATTAGTGCTTTGGCAAAATACACACACATAGTTTAAAAAGAAAAACATCAAAATCAGAGAAAATCAAAAATTTACAAATAGGTAATATATAATTATCATAATCCAGGTGAACATGATGTAAGGTTATACATTGTTTGCAGAAATAAGGGAATGTATGTGAAAGATTTTTTAAATTTTTTTTAAATTTATTTTTAGTTTTGAACATTCATTTCCACAAGATTTTAAGTAACAAATTTTCTCCCCATCACTACCCTCCCACCCACTTCAAGATGGCATGTATTCTGATTGCCGCTTTCCCCAGTCTACCCTTCCTTCTATCACCCCACTCCCCCCTGCCTTGTCCCCCTTCCCCTTACTTTCTTGTAGGGCAGCATAGATTTCTATACCCCATTGCCTGTATATCTTATTTCCCAGTTGCATATAAAAACAATTTTTTAAAGTATTTGTTTTTAAAACTTCAAGTTCCAAACTCTTTCCCTTCTTCCACTCACCGTCCTTGAGAAGAAGGTAAGCAATTCAATATAGATTATACATGTGTCATTATGAAAGAAAATTTCCATAATAGTCCCTCCATCCTATCCTGTCCCCCTTTATTCAATTTTCTCCTTTGACCCTGTCCCTTTTCAAAAGTGTTTGCTTTTGACTACTTCCCACGCCCCATTTGCCCTCAATTCTATCTTCCCCCACTCTTATCCCCTTCCCCTCTACTTTCCTGTAGGGTAAGAAATCCAATTGAGTGTGTATGTTATTCCCTCCTTAAGCCAAATCTGATTAGAGCAAGGTTCACTCATTCCCTTTCACCTGCCCCCCTCTTCCCTTTCATTATAACAGCTTTTTATTGCCACTTTTATGTGAGATAATTTACCCCATTCTATCTCTCCCTTTCTCCTTCTGCCAGTACATTCTTCTATCACCCTTTAATTTTACTTTTTATATATCATCCCTTCATATTCAACTCACCCTGTGCCCTCTGTGTGTGTGCATGTGTGTATATGTATATATATATATATATATATATATATATACATATACACATATATATGTATATGTATGTATGTATGTATGTATGTATGTATATTCCCTTCAACTACCCTAATACTGAGAAAAGTCCATGAGTTACAAATGTCATCTTTTCACATAGGAATGTAAACAAAACAGTTTAGCATTAGTAAGTCCTGTATGATTTCTCTTTCTTGTTTACCTTTTCATGCTTCTCTTGATTCTTGTATTTGAAAGTTGGATTTTCTATTCAGCTGGTTTTTTTTTCATCAAGAATGCTTGAAAGTCCTCTATTTCATTGAAAATCTATATTTTGCCTTGAATTATTATACTCAGTTTGTCTGGGTAGGTGATTCTTGGTTTTAATCCTAGTTGCTTTGACCTCCAGAATGCCATATTCCAAGCCCTTTGATCCCTTAATGTAGAAGGTGCTAGATCTAGTATTATCCTGATTGTGTTTCCACAATACTCAAACTGTTTCTTTCTGGCTACTTGGAATATTTTCTCCTTGAACTGGTAACTCTGGAATTTGGCAACAATAGTCCTATGAATTTTCTTTTTGGCATATTCTTCAAGAGGTGATTGGTGGATTTTTTTTCAATTTCTATTTTACTCTCTGGTTCTAGAATATCAGGGCAACTTTCCTTCATAATTTCTTGAAATATGATATCTAGCCTCTTTTTCTTGTCATGGCTTTCAGGTAGTCCAATATTTTTTTAATTATCCAGATCTCCTGGATCTATTCTCCAGGTCAGTGGTTGTTCCAATGAGATATTGTCTTCTATTTTTTCATTCTTTTGGTTCTGTTTTATAATTTCTTGATTTCTCATAAATTCACTAGCTTCTACTTGCTCCATTCCAATTTTTAAAGCAGTATTTTCTTCAGTAATCTTTAGGACCTCCCTTTCCATTTGGCTAATTCTGCCTTTTAAGGCATTCTTCTCCTCATTGGCTTTTTTGAGCTCTTTTGCCATTTGGGCTAGTCTATTTTTAAGGTGTTGTTTTCTTCAGTATTTTGGGGGGTCTCCTTTAGGACGTCATTGACTTATTTTTCAAAATTTCTTGCATCACATATTTTTCCTCTACTTCTCTTACTTGATTTTCAAATCCTTTTTGAGCTCTTCCATGTCCTTAGACCAATTCATATTTTTCTTGGAGGATTTTGATATAGGATCTCTGACTTTGTTGACACCTTCTGTCTGTATGTTTTGATCTTCTTTGTCACCAAGGTAAAATTCTATTGTCTGAGTCTTTTTACTCCTTCGGCTCATTTTCCCAGCCAATTATTTGACTTTTGAGCTCTAGTTTAGGGTATGAACACTTTCAGAGTGGAGAGTGCTCTGTCTCAATCTTCAGGGGGTTTGTGCTGCTGTTTTCAGAGCTACTTCTATTAAGTGGTATGATACTCCTCTCCTGGTCTGTGCTCTGTTCTGTGAGTGCAAGCACTCCTTTCTGCCATATAACTACCAGGACGACTCCCTCTCCACAGCCACCATAAGCACTGCCACACCAGCACTGCTCCTCCCCCAAGGACTGCCAACCAGGATTGTGACCCAGATCCAAGCAGGCAAAGCAAGAGAATCCTGCCTCAGCACCAGCAAAGAGATCCCTGCACTCCCACTCTGATGAGCCACTTCATTTCCCCCACTGTCTGTGGGCCTGGAGCTCCAGAGGCTGCCTCTGTGGCAGCTGCTGCCACCACTGCTGCTGCAGCCACTTCCACCACCCTGGAGCTGGGGATGGATAGCACCCTTCTCTCAACCAGGTCCAACAGTTTTTCCACTGACCTGCTCAGTTGTCTTTGGCATTGTGGGTTGAGAAGTCTGGAAACTGCCACAGCTGCCAGTGATTCAGTGCCCTGAGGCCTGCTCTGCCCATTCTGCCCTGGCATGGCCTGGGCTGCTCTCGACTCCCAGCACAGTGTGATAGACCCGTACCAGTGACCAGCCAGGGCATCTTGGGTTGGAGGCTTGTTTCACTCTGTCATTTCATGGGTTCTGTAACTCTAGAATTTGTTAGGGTCACTTTTTACAGGTGTTTGGAGGGATTTGGGAGAGAGCTCAAGAGAGTCCCTGTATTCAAGTTCCCATCTTGGCTCTGCACCCCTATATGAAAGATTTTGTGATTGTAGAAATGACAAGAATTAGCAAATAAAGGAATATGTGGGCTGAATATGAGTGGAGAGTTAAGCATGAAACAGAGGCTTTAAAATCTAAGTGAGTGAGAGGATGGTGGTGACTGCAATAATAAGAAAAAATAAAAGGGCATATTTGCTGAATGGTGGGGCAAAATAATCATTTCTGTTTAATACATTTTGAGTTTGAAATGTCTATAGAACATCATGTTTGAAATATCCAAAAGGTACTTGTGATATGAGGGGGCTAGAGCTCAGATGAGAGATTGGAGCTAGATATAGGATCATGGGAATCATGATGATAACGTAGAAATTGATGAAGTCACCATTTGAGATTTTTAAAATACTGAAGAAATGGGTCCCAGATTAGAATCCTAGAGGATACCTTGTTTTTGGGTATAGAAAGGATAAAGTCCCATGAAGACTAAAAAGGATGCATGTAGATAGAGAACCAAGGAGAAACGTTCCAAACGTTATTATGAAATAGAAGAAAAATTTCAACAGTGTTAAGTAATGCAGAGAGATCCAGAAACATGAAGATTGAGAAAATGACATTAGATTTATCAATTGAGATATCATTGGCAATTTGGGAGGAAGCAGTTTCACTTTAACAATGAGACTGGGAGAAAAATTGTGGAGATTTTAGAAAAGATTAAACAGAAAAGTGGAGGCACCAAATTTAGATGAAATTTTTCAAGAAGCTTAGCTCAAAAAGGCAGGAGAAATATGGAATCATAGATATCAAAGAATGTAAGAACTTTTTTTTGTTTTGTTTTTATTTTTTTAAATGTTGTTTATTTAGAATAGGTAGATGTGGAAGTGTTTATAGGCATCAGGGAAGGAGTCATTAGAGAAGGAGAATTTGAAAGAGATTGAGTGGTCATAATAGTGGGACCAGCATACCTGATAAAAGGGAAAAGAATGGGGCCATATGAATAGAGACTGACAAAAAGGAAGTTGAGCTAGTAAACAAGCACAGAATAGTGGAGGAGGGAATCAGAAAAAAATATATAAGATGAATAGAAGGGGAAAAGAGCTAGCTCTCAATGAGTAGTCTCATTTTTGGTGAAGTATGATGTGAAGCCTTTAGTTGACAGGTTGGTGTAACAACAATGTTGCTAGCAGCTGCTGTGGAGGTGAAAGACCAACACAAGACAAACAAGAAGAACATGCAAAGGGCTGCTAACACAGATTCTTTGATCTACTTTTCTAAGGAAAACAACTTTAAGGAGTTAACAATCTGAGTTTAATTAAACATACACATATCATTCACTTAGTTCAGTGGAAAAAACCAGCATCCTGAACTTCAGTGAGAATACAAACAGAAATTACAAGCATACATTATATAAACAGAGCAAATAAACACAAACCAGTCTATCTACTGCAAACCCAGTTACCAGAGAAAAGCACCAACATCTGGGCTTTCAAAGCCAGGGGGCTTCTTCAACAGCTACCCAGAATCTCATCACTGACACTCTTTCAATGAGTGTGCCCCCAAAACAAAACTCCAACCTCAGATTTTATATACATGTCTCAGGGTCAAAGGGCATCACAACCATGCGATTCAAACCCATATGACTTGAGCCTTCTTGTGACTTAAATGCTTCCTCAGAATCAGAGGGCAGAACTAGGCCTTCCCTTGATGTAAGCAGATCATCAAAGACTCCTGATTCAATCAAAGATTCCTTAGTGCTGAGAAACACTCCAAAACAAAGACAACACAAAGTCCACTTTGCTTGCCATTACATTTGAAAAGCAAAACTCATCAAAGACATTTGATTACCTCAGTATTCCAAAAGAGAAAACAGTAAAAACATCCCACCCTAATTACCATAAGAATTGGTGTGGGTACCAAGGGAGTCCTGAAGAGAGAAAAGAAGGTTGCAATAGATGCTCTGGTTTTGGGGATAGATAAGAGATTAAGGTGTTAGGAGTAAGATTACCTTGCCACAGTGAGGACCCAATGAAGATTTAATAGATTAATGCATGGTGGAAAGAATCAAAATGTTTTTGTCATTAAGGAGGAATTTGATATATTCTGTCTGACTTCAGAGAGCCCAAATAGGAGTAATGGGAGGAGGTTACAAAGTGGCAAATTTAAGGTTGATATAAAGAAGAATTTCTTAAGGACAAGTGGATCAGACTGTTTTGGGGGCAGTTGACTTCCCTTCACTCAGGGTATTCAATCCAAAGATGGATGAACACTTACTTGATACATATGTTGGAGAAGGTAACATTATTCAGGTATCTATTGGGCTAGATGATATTTAAGGTGTCTTTCTTGTCTCAGATTATGGGATTCTGTCACATAGATTGAATGGAATTATCCTCAGATCGACCTATTTTAATCCATATCTTATCTAATTGAGATCAAAAGTAATATTACCTAGAGTTTCTACTTTATTGATTTCTAATGTATTGATTCTACAATATAATTGAGAACATGCTATATTGATTTTTATACTTGTCTTTAAATACTTAAAGCCACATTTCTGTGTCCTTGAATTAAGCTCAGGAATTCAGCATTCTGTTTGAGTTAGTTTAATGGTACAATTACATGTTATCTCTCATTCCAGTAGCTCTTGGGATACTTCCAAGACATCTTTTTTGTTATCTTTAAGCCCCACAAATTAACTTGGTACTATCCCCAAAAGATGTCATCTGTCGCTTCTTGTGTTTCCAAGGAGATAGCTGGTAGTTCTGATGCCCTAGCAAAGATTATAAGATGCAGATGGCTCAAATAAAACAATGCACATTCCTTAATTTTCAGAGAGGGGCACTATTAGCCTCACCTGAATGCCAGCCCACCTTTCTTAGTATAGCCAATTGTAATGTAACATAACTTCTATGATCCCTTTTTTCTTGTTTGTCAATAAAGAGGGTCCCCTCCTTCTCATCCCTGGTTTTACTGAGGTTGCCAGTCTGACACACTTTGTTAACAGTTATAGGTGACACTGTTAATAAACTGATATTGCTCAGAGCTTGTACCTCCATTTTACCTCTACTACATTTACTCAAAAAATATTCTAAAATTTATTACACTGTAATCTCCTTGAGGGTAAAAATTATTCTTAATCTCCTTTTTCATCTCCAGCACTCAGCACAGTATCAGGCACATAGTACATGCTCAATAAATGTTTGTTGATTGAATTATTATTTAAAAATAAACATTTATTAAGTACCCATTTTAAAAAGCACTGTACTACATACTGGGGGAGATATAAAAGTAAATGTTTTCCCTTCCTCAAAAAATGTATACAAAGGATATTTTGACATAAGCATACATTTGCAATGTCATATAGTAACAATGCAACTTAATAAAAAGGAGCATACAAAATTCAGATTAAAATATTTAGGTTAGATACAATAAAACATGTGATGGCTGAATAAAGACAGAACATTTCTCACTGGAAGAGTCAGGGAATACTTACTGGAGGGAGTGCCATTTGAACACCTGAAAGCTATGGTAGGATACTGAAATGTGCCTTTGGCGATAGTCATGACTGAAATAAGGACAAATCCTTTGGTATAATACTTAATATATACCCAGTAGTGCTGATAGTATATGATTTGGATAAAGAGTTAACTAATAATGCTATACGTAGTCAACAAACATTTATTAAACATTTACTCTGTGCACAGGACTGTGGTAAGCACTTGTAATACAAATACAAGCAAAAACAGTCCCTTCCTTCAAGCAACTTATATTTTAACAGCAAGTTTAAAAGATAGCAAGAAAGGGAGTAGGGAGAGAAAATACCTGGTGTGGAGTATGATAGAGAAGTCTAGAGTGCAGTTTGATGAAAACGATGAGAATGTTGGTGAGAGCACTCCACTTAAGTGGAGGTTCTGAGACGAGCTATCCAATCATAGGGAGGGATCACAGATCAGAGGGTGCTTCTGAGGTATGAATTCTAGGGATGAAATAATAAAAAGATTTTTGGAGAAGAGTGGAAAGTCTGCAAAGTAATATGGTGAGAAATGAAGGCAAGAAAAGGCTTTCCTAATAGCAAGAAAAACATCTTATTGGAAAAGAAACAAATATCTTGTTTGAAGTCGAAATAAATGATGAGTTGCATCCCTCTTATCAATGTGTTCTAAAGTTTTTTTAGAAAAAAATATTAAGTTTATCTAAGACATTTATTCTCCATGACATTTTATTGATTAATTTATGATATATTAAGCTGTTTTAAGTGATTGGGATTTAGTGGTTTATTTCCCAGCAGCAGATATATTGGTGATTTCCAGTTACTTTCTTTTCTTTTTAGGATCACTACATTTGGAGACTTCTGGGAGCTAAGATGGTGGAGTAAGCAGTAAATCACTGTAACTCTCTCATATTCACCTCCAAACAACCATAAAATAGTACCCCAAAACAAATGCTGGAACAGCACAAAGATGAGATTGGACAGTCTTTTAATCCAATAGACTTGGAGGATCTGCAAGAAAGGTTTGTATCACTTGGGTAAAAGGGAAGCATAGTCCAGGACAGGAAGTGTCCCATCAAACCAGCAGCAAGCTCCACATCAGCAAATCAGTGGGATATCCTGAGCCACAAGGTGGTAGAACAGGACAACATCAACACCAGGACCCACCACCCTCTACATGCCTTAGCATAGCCAGGGGAACCCAAGGACTCCAGCCCCAAGAACCACCACATACTTCAGTGCAACCCAGGGCAAACAGACACCCTCCAGGGACCAGACATCCACGTGCTTTAGCATAGCTCCAGGGAAACATAGAAAAACTACATCTGGCCTCAGCACATGCCAGACAACACCACTAAGTCCCCAGTTCAACACCAGGTAAGCTGTCAATTGCCTCCAGCCTCCAGCCACCAACACCTGAGGCCCCAGTACACAAAGCCAGTGACTAGGTCCATTGCCCTTTTCCTGTCTCACCCCTACACCCACACAAGAAGCTTCATATAGGGACAGCCAAGATGGCAGAGTAAAGGCAGGGATTCCCCTGAGTTTTCCCCAAAACCATCCAAATACCCTTAAAAATTGACTAAACAAATTCTTCAGCAGCAGAACCCACAAAAGGCAGAGTGAAACAAATTTCCTGTCCAAGACGACTTGGACAGTAAACAGGAAAGGTCTCTTGTAGCAGGGTGAGAGAGGAATGCAGACTCAAGACTGCACCAACAGAGACTGAATCCAAGCAAACCAGAAGCAGGCACTGGGATAACTTAATCACTGGCAGCAGTGGTAGTTTCCAGACCTCTTAGCCCACAGACTCCAAAGACAACTTAGAAGGTCTGCAGGAAAAGTCTGTCAACCTGGGTGAAAGCTGAGCACAGACCAGCACAGGCTGGAGAATTATAACCAAGAATCATCTACCCAGCAAAACTGAGTATAATCCTTCAGGGGAAACAATGGAAATTCAATGAAATAGAGGACTTTCAAGGATTCTTGATGAAAAGACCAGAGCTGAACAGAAAATTTGACTTTCAAATACAAGAATCAAGAGAAGCATAAAAAGGTAAACAGAAAAGACAAATCATATGGGATTTAATGAGGTTAAACTGTATACGTTCCTACATGGGTTGATGATATTTGTAACTCACAAGACCTTTCTTAGTATTAGGGTAGTTAGAAGGCGTATATAGAGACAGAGGTCACAGATGTGAGTTGAATATGAAGGGATGATATCTAAAAATACAAAATGAAGGGATGAGAGAAGAATTTACTTGGAGAAAGGGAAAGGGGAAGATAGAAGGGTGTAAATTATCTCCCATAAAAAAGTAAGAAAAAGTTTTTCAGTGGAGCAGAAGGGGGGAGGGGAGAGGGAGGGAGTGAACCTTGCTCTCATAAGAATTGGCTCAAAGAAGGAATAACATAAACACTCAATTGGGCATAGAAATCTATCTTACCCTATAGGAGAGTAGGAAGGTAAAGGGCTAAGAGAAGGGAGGTGATAGAAGTGAGAGCAGATTGGAGGAGGGTTAGTCAGAAGCAAAAGAGTTTTGAGGAGGAACAGGGTGAAAGGAGAGAGAAAATAGAATAAACATGGGGGGATAGGATGGAGGGAAATACAATCAGCAAAACTAACTGTGAAAAAAAATTGTAGCAAATTTCTCTGATAAAGGCCTCATTTCTCAAACAGATAAAGAACTGAATAAAAAAATTAAAAGAAAATCAAAACACAACATCAGAAGAGTAAAATATTCTCTAAGTACCTACATCTGAAACCTCAAAGAGGCTTATTGATTTGTCTCAAGCCTAAAAAGCCTTCTTAGAAGAGTTCAAGAGGGATTTTAAAAATCAAATAAGAGAGGCAGAAGAAAAATGGGAAAAGAAGTAAGAGTTATGAAAGAAAGACTCAACAGTTTGGAAAAGGAAAGAAAAAACTGACAAAAAATAGCAACAACAATTCTTTAAAAAATACAATTGACCAAATGGAAAAAAATCCACTGAATAAAACAACTTCTTAAAAAGTAGAATTGGCCAAATGGAAAAACAGATATAAAAGCTAAATGAAGAAAATAATTCCTTAAAAAATTAGAATTGGGCAATTGTAACCTAATGACTCTATGAGACAACAAGACTCAGTCAAACAAAATTTTAAAAAATGAAAATTAGAAGAAAATGTAAAATACCTCATTGGAAAAACAACTAACCTGGGAAATAGATGTAGGAGAGATAATCTACAAATTACTAGACTACTTGAAAGCCATGATCAAAAAAAAAAAAAGCCTGGACAGCATCTTGCAGGAAATTATCAAGATAAACTGCCCAGATATCCTAGAACCAGAGGGTAAAATGGAAATCAAAAGAATCCACCTATCACTTCCTGAAAGAGATCCCAAAATGAAAACTCCAAGGAATATTGTAGTCAAATTTCAGAATTATCAGGCCAAGGAGAAAATATTTCAAACAGGCAGAAAGAAGCAACCAAAATATCAAGGAGCCACAGTCAGGATTACACAGATCTTAGGAGCTTCTGTATTAAAGGATCAGAGTACTTGTAATACGATATTCCTGGAAGGTGCAGGAGCTTGGATTACAATTAAGAATCAACAGCCCAGCAAAAATGGGCATAATCTTTAAGCAGAAAATATAGACATTCAATGAAATTGGGACTTTCAATCATTAATGATGGGGGAGGAATACAGAGGCAAACAGAAAATTTGATATGAAACTAAAAGATTCAAGAGAAGCATAACGTGTTACACAAGAAAGAAAACAACAACAACAACATGTTATTCTATAAGGTTAAAGTGTTTTCATCCCTACATGGGAAGATAATACTTGTAATCTTGAGGACTCTATCTTTATTAGGACAGTTAGAAGGGTATAAATAGACAGAAGGTACGAGCATAAGTTGATTTTTATGTTATTTAAAAAAATGAGGGGTGAACAAGAGGATTGAACTGGGAGAAGAAGAAAGGGGGAGGCAGAATAGGATAAATTCCATCATGTGAAGAGGCACAAAGACCTGTTACAGGAGAGGAATAGAAGGAAGGGGGCCAAGCATTGTTTGAGCCTTATTCTCATTGGATTTGGCTCAATGAGGGAATAACATTGTATCAGTGAGGCAAGATTCCTTACCTTGAGGATGACCATGAACGTGCCTGTGTGGTTCAGAATCACAAAGTATGAAAAACTCTCTAGGTAGAAGGCAGAGGAAATATAACATTTATTTAGACACCAGAGGATCAAATCCTAAGACCAATAACTCCAATTCGATATAGCAGTAATTATCTTTCAAAACCAGTAAGCCCACTTCAATGTAGCAACAAGGAAATTATAACAGTATTATAGCAAGGAACTAAGTCATCCTATAACCTTCCTCATTGCTGGAACCTCCTCATAAACACTCATGTAAACTGTCTACTTGCCTGCATTCTCTTGCCCCTCAGTACTTTGCTCTCTGAAGCTCCCTGGTTTCCACTCCATTCTCCACTCTGCACTCTTTCTGCAGCTCTAATATCTAGGAGTTGTTACTTCTCCTCCTTGGGTTAGATTCTGAATTTTCTCTTCTGACTTCTCACTTTTGAATTCTCAGTTCTCAATGGCTACCTTCCGGGTGTATGTACTCTTTTTAGGGCCTGTGGACTTCATACCTAGTCACAAAAAGGGTGTGGGCCTGAGGCTTACTGCCTACTATGTAAAAGCCTCCCTGAAAACAAATCTTTAATAAAATTTCCCTTAATTGGCCCCTCCTGAGGTCTATTGAGTGCATAGGAAAGGTCTTTAATCACTGATTTGCATCACAAAGGTGTGGGCCTGCCTCTAATCAAGCTTCCCCTTCTTGGTTCCACCTGAGGCTTATTGAATGGGTGCCATCACAAACATCCACATTCAGTTGGTTATAAAAATATATCTTACCCTGTAAGGAAGAAGGAGGAGGAAAAGGGAGGGGGTGGGTAGAAGGGAAGGCAGAAGGGAAGGAAGAAGTAGGAGGGGAAACAGGAAGAAAAGGGAGTGAGACTGAGAGAAGGGAGGGTAGATTGAAGGTGGTATGGTGAGAAGCAAAACACTGGTGAGGAGAGAAAGGGTGAAAGGAGAAAGAAAAGTATAAACAGGTGGGAAAATAGACTGGAGAGAAAGAAAGCCAGTAATCATAACTGTGAATGTGAATGGGATGCATTCTTCCATAAAACTGAAGCGGATAGCATAGTTGATTGCTGAAAGGTACCGTAGACAATGACATAATATTAACACTAAACATATATGCACCAAGTGGTATAGCATCCAGATTCTTAGAGGAGAAGTTAAGCGAGTTATAGGAAGAATTAGACAGCAAATCTATACTAGTGGGGCACCTCAACCTCCCCCACTCAAAATTAGATAACTCTAACCACAAAATAAATGAGAAAGAAGTTAAGGTGAATAGAATTTTAGACAAGTTAGATATGCTAAACCTCTGAAGAAAACTGAACCGAGGTAGAAAGTAATATATTTTTTTTCTCAGTGGTACATAGCACCAACATAAAAATTGACCATGTATTAGTGCATAAAACCTCACAATCCAATACAGAAAGACAGAAATGTTAAATGTATCCTTTTCAGGTGATGATGCAATAAAAATTATGTGTAATAAAAGATCACCACATTCATCCTTTCCAAATTCTTGTTAGAATTTCACTGTACTTCTTAAGTATAATATATGTCTCTGTCTCTTTTTCTCTCTCTCTCTGTCTCTCTTTCTATCTCTGTCTCTCTATATGTATGCATGTATGTATATGTAAATGTATACATATATGTATACACACATATATGAAAATTCTACTTAAGCTTACTGAATCATGATCACACATGAATCTAGAAAGTCGTCAGTGGTTGAGCCAATTAACACATTTATTTATTAAATATTTGATTTGAAAACCAAGTTGGGGGTGGGGTGCAGATCAACATACAAATACCAATTCCAGGTATTTAACCTTTAAAAAGTCGAATATCCTTAATACAAGATGGTTGCATTTAGAGATGAGGTTCACTGTGACTAAGTACAGGGAAAGTTTTGCAAGAAAGTTATGAACCCTTGAAAATAGGTGTTTATAATGGGAAAAATACTTAAAAGACCTTTAACTAGAGCCATGCTACTAGGCACTAGTGGGATATCACAATTTTTATAGTTGAAGTAATAGCAGTCCACAATTTAAAGGCTGAGCAATACTATAAAGTTTGAAATACCATGAAATGATTTTTTTTTGTTTATTTACTGAATAGTGTTATAGCAATTCTTTGGGAACTGGGTCTGTCTCCCAGAAGCATTAAATTTCATAAACCTGCTATGACTTCATGAGAATTCCTCTCTTCTCTTGTCCTCTCCTGTTCTCTCTCTTGCTTTCTTCTCCTCCCCTCTCTCTTTTCCCTTCTTCTTTCTATGTACACAAATGTTAATGATATGTTTATTCCTTCACTTTTCTGTGTCTAACATCCTGAAATATAAGGTTTTAGAAGAGCTATGAAAAAGAACTAAATAGAAATAAACAAAAAGACTCCAGGCACTATGATAGTTGCTATTTCAAAAAAGCTCTCTCTTCCCAGTCCTGTTTGACTTAATTTTATGTGTGATATTTATTATTTGTTTTCACCAAGACCCCTTCGATTATGCATTGGGTACATGCTAAAGAACAGAAAGGTAAACATTAAGGAATCCACAGCATAGATTAGAAGTGAAGGTGGACCAAGCTACTGATTATGCTGAGAGATGACAATGGAGAACTGGGCAGCCAAGGGGGTAGAGAAAGAATAAAGAAGAATTAGGACACTGTATTTGGTAAGGAGTTATTCACTATAACAAATCACTTTCAAACTTTAATAGTGACCAAGGGCAAAACTGAGAAGAGAGAAAGAAAGAGAAAAACACCTATTAAAACAATGTAGGCACCTCAAAGAACTCAGTGGGAAAAAATGAGCCCAAACCTTCACAAATCAGCAGACTCAAAAGAAATTGCATTATCACCCAGTACAGACAGTAAGGTCCTTCATAATACCAAATTATTGAGGAGGTTAAATTATTTTATATGTTATTGTACTAAAATATGGAAATATTGTATACGTTTTAGAATATTCAGATAAAACATTCTGAATTTGTGTTGTGGATTTAGCCTGGCAGTTAGCCATTAGAATGTGACAAAGGGAATTGGACAGAAATATTGTCAGCCCATATCAAGATAAGGACAAATTCTCTAAGCAGAGAATACAATTGTTATCTCATTTCTTTGACCAAGAAACTAGTATCTCTACTTAAAGTTTTGGCTGGTCTACCCCCTAAAGAGAAAGTAGAGGGTTCTTAAAGAGCATTTATTTCCTACCCAGCTTATAAGGAAGGAATAGGTTTTTCTTTAAAACTGGAAGAATTCATTCAACATAGAAAGAAAAAAACAACATTCAAGAAACAGGGAGGAAACTTCTGTATTAGAATACAATGAGAAAGAATATAAGAGAAAAGAAAAAGGAAAGAAGACCACTAAATACTTGTGCTTAAGAACCATTGCATAAGGAACTAGATGCTCTGAGGAGGAAAAAATGCTTATATTTCAAAGGAAGAAGATATGTATCTAAAGGTTAGCACCCAGTAATGGTGAGAGTTAAAATACGTGTGCAATAATTATTTTTACTTCCTACATTAGGGTTACTAAGGCAGCTGCCTTAGTGTGTGTGTGTGTGTGTGTGTGTGTGTGTGTGTATATATATACACACACACATTATATATATACACATTATATATATATATGTATGTGTATATATACATATATATGTATGTGTATGTGTATATATATATATATATATATATATATATATATATACACACACACACACACACACACATTATGCTGATAATAATCACAAATAATACCAGCATTCTATCTTCCTGTGGGATGTAGTTTTGGCGTGGTAGTGATCATCTCAATAGCAAAACAAAAACTTTTCAAATTATGTTTGCTCATGTGGGAACAGATGATTCTTCCAGAAAAAAAATTAAGGTGAATTGAAAGTGTGTAGATTTTGAAGAAAGTCAAAGACTGAATTGGAGGAGAGGAAACGTCAGAAAAATGTGAAGAAGAGAAGCTTGTGTTAAAGTAGGAGAACTCAATCTGAATGAGAATTCATGCTGCAGAAAGAAAAGGACTAAGATATTATGATTTGAAGATAATGACTCCATGAGGTTGAAAGAAAAAAGGCAATTGGTTAGCTTGGGTAAATAAATAAAAATAAATTTTAAAATAGTAAGAAAAAATAGTAAATAAAGTAAAATTAGTATGGTAAAGTTAAGAAAATTCTTGAATCCATTAAAAAGTATTTGGGTAAAGAGAAAGAAATTAAGTGATTGTTTATAGGAAAAGGAAGTTATGCATGCTTGTGACACTGCTTTATGATTAATTAAAGTAAGACTGTTAACCCCTTAAAGTCTTTTTCCTTTAGAAAAGCAGATCAAAAAACCTGTGTTAGCAGCCCTCCTATGTGCTGGTGTTATTGGCCTTACACCTCCATAGTACCTGAAAGTAACATTGCTGTTACACCCTGGGAATCTCAGTCGGTAATTTCACTGATCAGAGTCCTTAAATTTTTCCATACATATATATGTGTATGTGTGTGTGTGTGTGTGTGTGTGTGTGTGTGTGCATGTGTGTGTATGTATATGTGTATATGTATATGTATAGATATATGGTTTTTAATTGTCTAAATTGTTCTCCTTATGTTCTCCTTATTCTGCTCACTTCACTCTGAATGAGTTCATACATTTTCTCTCTTTCTCTGAAACAATTTTTCTCCATTTCTTATAGCAATAGTATCTTATTACATTAATATAGCATAATTTATTGATCCATGCCTCAATTGATGGGCACTCCTTTACTTTCTAGTTCTTTGCCATAATACACAAATGAGCAAATTAACAATAAATAAACAAAAAAACATGTTGCTATAAGTATTTTTGTATCCCTTCCTTCCTTCTCTGACCTTTCTGGGGTATAGGCCTATTAAGCAATATAGCAGCTGTGCAAGAGGTGTGCACAATTTAATGACATTAATTACTTTCCAGAGTATCTGGAGTAATTCTCAGCTCCACCATGAGTACATTAGTGTTTCTAATAGGGTTGCTTTTTAGAGTCCTTATGTAGATTTTGCCACAGGAGTTGGACTAGTGCAATTATCAATATTGCCTTCCTCAAATGGACATAACCAAGTGTTTAACCATAATGCCTGTTTGCCCTTGGTAAATAGTTTCTTTTATTTTTTTGACACTTCCTGTTTTTAAGGGCAATAAAATTTAACATCAAATAGGGATAGCCAGGTGGAGCAGTGGATAGAGCACAGGCCATAGAGTCAGGAAGACCCGAGATCAAATCTTACCTTAGACATTTGACACTTACTGGGAGACCCTGGGCAAGTCACTTAACCTGACTGCCTTGCAGGAGGAAAAAAAACATTAAATAACTTTTATCATTAGATATTCACTAAGCTAGTTTTTTTTTTCCTTCTCAGATTGTTTCTTCATTCTGGTTAATAGAATTTTACCATTAATTTTCATTTAAAGGCCAGTCAATATACTTCAAAGTAACTAATTAAAACTGTTCCCTGTGGTCCCAATATCAAAGCTGTGCTTGCAACAATCTGTAATCACCTTGATCTCTCAAGAAGATTGAAGCTGTTGCTAATCCCCAAAGCCTATAAGTTCTTTTCTGAGCTTAATAAATTGAATGAAATGGTACATTCCTTTGTGGTTTTACACAGAAGAGCTGTGGTACATGAATGTGAGGAAAAGAGGCAAAAGATCTGAATTTTAATGTTTGACTTTGCTATTTACTAGCCATATGACTTTGGACAAGTTCTATAACCACTCAATCTAAGTTTATGTATCTGTAAATTGGAGGAAAATAATAACTGGGATACATATGAATAGTTTTGTACACAAGTTATCTCATTTCCTCATCACATTCTTTCCTCCCAACCCCATGAGGTATGAACTAAAGAGATTACTACCCCCATTTTGCAGACAAGGAACAAGAGAAAGGTTGTTCTGGGCTAGGTCTGACTCAAATTGTCCCTATGTTATTTACATTCAACATTAGAACAAAATTGATCACTAACAGTCATTCAAGAGTTAAGAAAAAGAGATTTACTTAACCACAGCAGGAGGGTATTCAACAAGGACAGATATTGAGGACATTTAAATTTGATTAGGCTGAGCTAATCTCACCTTTCTAAGTCAACCACCATTTTCGAAATGCCAAACGTCAGAGTGTCAAGAACTCACTCCTGCTTTGTAAGAAGGCAACCAGTAGATGCTATCAACTGCCTGAGCCTTTAGTTCCCTGACCCAAAGAATTCTCAAGGATGATCTTAATTTCCTTCAAAGAAAACAGAACAAAAACATACAAAAATCTGACTTGTATGAGTGAAGGAGTTATGATGTTACTCCTGCCATAGAGGTGAATTGACTTTCCTGTGGCTGAATAGCTCAGAAATGTTTAAGGTTGGATTTGAACTGGTAGTCTATTCAGAATGTCAAACTTTCTCTCAAAATAATGCCTGCCCTACTTTCTTTCCCTTGAAGGTTGCTGTGATACATAAGTGATAATATATGTGGTATTACTAAGTAAACTATAGCTTCTCCTTCAATACTTTCTTTCTTGATGATCTCTTAAGTTCCTATGTATGAAATTACCATCTCTACATAGATTGTTTCCAAATCTCTACAATCAATCCTGTGTGTGGTTGTGTTTTGTCTTTCATTCTTGAAGAGGACCATGATATCAGGAAGATGATGTCATGACTTGCAAGTGAATTGGATTTAAGCAGATCTGTGTGAAGTCACTAGCCTCATTTTCTCCTCCAGAGACTTCTGTGTCCAGTGGCCAGATCAGGACAACTGGAGATGGCCCAGCAAGTAAGAGTGAGTACTTTACTGGATGCAACATCCCCCTCAAAAAAAAAAACCCAGAACTTCAAAGACATTCAGGAATTAGCAGAGGCTGGATCCTCTATAGCTCACCCTTTATCCAATCACATGTTCACTGTCCACATTTCATTGTTGATTCTTGCCTTTCTCTGCAGCCATTTTACAATTCACAAATTGCAGTTTCCCAAAGTGACATCATCACACATGCCCACGATAATCAATACTAACCTTTCTCTAAAGTTCCAGTTTCAAATCACCAATGCAACTTGAATATCTTAAACTCAATGTGTCCAAAATAAAATTCCTTATCTTTCTTCCCAATCCCCCCACCTCTGCTCACTTCCGAGCTTCCCTATTATTTGTGTTGCATCCTCACAATCACCCACTCCCCCAACCAAGATGTCATCCTCGACTTCTCACTTGCACACCTCACACTCACCACACATGTCTGATCTTGTGATTTTTTTATCTTCCCAGTGTCTCTCATGTATATCATGTCCTCTGTACTCACAAAGTACATCACCTAATGCCAGGCCCTGGTTCTTGCAATATCCTTCTGGTTAGTCTCCTTGCCTCAAATCTGTCCTCACTCTTGCACACACAGCTTCCATAGTGATTCTCCTAAAGTGTAAGCCTGACCATCTGTCTGTCTGTCTGTCTCTCTC
Source organism: Trichosurus vulpecula (assembly GCF_011100635.1). NCBI lineage: Eukaryota > Metazoa > Chordata > Mammalia > Diprotodontia > Phalangeridae > Trichosurus > Trichosurus vulpecula. Next base: position 218,134,095 of record NC_050573.1, on the reverse strand, counting down.
TCTGTCTGTCTGTCTGTCTGTCTCTGTCTCTCTCTCTCTCTCTCTCACACACACACACACACACACACACACACACATGCACATGTCATACCCCCACTGAAGAAGCTCTTGCTTCCTAATTACCTTCAGAAGTAAATATAAAATCTTCTCTTAATCTTTTAAAGCCATTAATAACCTAATCCCTTAGGAGGCATCTGGTGGTTCAGTGGATAGAGCACTAGACCTGAGGTAGGGACAAACCTGAATCCAAATCCAGCCTCAAATACTTAATAGCTGTAGGACCCTAGGCAAGTCACTCAATGTCTGATTCCCTGACAAAATGGATCCATTGGAGCAGGAATTGCAAACCACTCCAGTATCTTTCCAAGAATACCACAAATAGGGCCATAAAGAGTCTGACATGAGTGAATAACAACAATGTAGTCCTTTCCTACCTTCCAGTTCTCTAATACTGCATTCCCTTCTGTGTATTCTATGACCACTCTACTCTTGTCTTCTTGCCAATAATTGCTTGCACACAACAGCCTATCTCTCAACATGGTATCATTTCACTATTTCCCATGCTCAGGATTTTTTCCGCTTTCCTCTACCTCTTTAATCCTCTGGCTTCCTCTGAATTTCAGCTCAAACCCCAAATTCTGCAGGAGCAGGAGACCTTTCCTGCTTTTTCCTACTGCCTGTGTTTTCCTTCAGCAATTGTCTTCCATTTACATAGTATAAATATTTTATGTACATTTTTTAGGTCGATCCAATTAAAAAATGAGCTCCTTATAGACAGAGACCAAGTTTTCCCTTTTTTGAATACACATTGCTTAGCACAGTCCCTGGCACATAGCAGGTATTCGACAAATACTTGGTGACTATTGACTATACAAATACAGAAACACGGATGAATAAACAGTTAAAATAAATATAATTATGTCTTCAAAATTGATTTGGAATTTGTAACAAAAATGTTGCTAACTTTGTATTTCATGTTTTATTATCATTTCATTTTCTGACATGGAAATCCAGTAGATTTATTATTATGAACATTAAAGGTAAACAACAACTATGGAAAAGGAAAATCCATCTCAGTTCTTGCAACAATCCTATTATTGCTATTATAAATGATATTTGTACATTTCCCTCTGTCTCTACATTTGCTCCTTTTAATCCCCTAATTTGTGAAGAGAAATGTAAGATACACTTTTCTTATGATGTTTTTCTTCCTGGATGGACTTCTGTTCTGAAATTTTTATAGAAAATCAATGTTTCAATGCTTCATTAAATCTGTGATCTCATACATGCAAGTTTCTTCCCCCCCAAACCTTCCCCTCTTCCTAAATTGCTTTTTACTGTTAAGGATATCACTATCTTGCCAGTCTCCTCAGATCACAATCTAGGTGTTATCTTCAACTTCTCATTCTCTTTCATTCCCCATATACAATGAGTTGCCAAGTCTTGTCAATCCTACTTCCATAGTATCTCTTGTACCCATTCCCTTCTCTCCACTGACATCATCCACTTCCTCTATCAAGTCAAGATAAGTCAAGAAGTATTTAAGTGCCTGCTATATATGAGGTGCTACAATAAGGGTTAAGGATTTTAAAAAAACTAAAAACAGTCCCAGCTAACAAATATCATATAGTCTAATGGAAGAGATAATATGCAAACAATTATGTAAAAATTAAAGATAATCTCATAGGAAAGCATTATTATTAAATGGAATTAGCTAAGGTTTCTTGTAGAAGATGGGATTTTATCTAAGACTTGAAGGAGCTAGGAGGCAGAGATGAGGAAAGACTTCTAAGAATGAGGGACAGCCAGTGAAAAATGATCAGTCAGAAGAGAGAATGTCTTGGATAAAAAAGGTAGCCTATGTCACTAGTTCATGGATTGTTTAAATGTAGAAGATGTATGAAGATTGGTAAGATAGGAAGATGCTAGATTATGAAGTCCGTGAGAAGCCACAGAAGATTCCATATTTGAACCTGGTGAAAGTAGGGAATCAATACATGTAACTGAATAGGGTGGTGATATTGTCCTTTAACAAGAGTAATTTGATAGCTGGGTTGAGGATGGAATGGAGAAGGAAGAAAAACAGCTATTCCAAAAGTCTACACATGATGTGGCAGTGTCAGAAAACAGAAGAGAATGGGATGTGAAAAGTTGGTCTCTATATAATTTCCCCATTGCTCTCTAGTTATTTGTTTTACAGCAGTTTTTTGGTAAAATAAGGAATACTAAAACATATATGAGTGTGTTCATGCTTTTTGAGTCATGAAAATATCTTTTGATGCACCATCCAACATGAAAATTGACCAGCCTCTACTTCCCATACATAGAAATTGAGAATAAAAGAGATCAAATGGCTTTTGCAAGTTCAGAGTAGAAGGGCCAGAATTTGAAATCAGTTTTTATGATCATAATCAATCAATCATCAAAAAAGTGCCCACTACGTGCCCAACACCATGCAAGTCACTGAAGATACAAAGACAAAGAATAAGACAGTCCCTATTCTCCCAGAGCTTACATTCTAACAGTTTCCAAACCTGTGCTTTCTCATATAGTGTAGTTCTAAGGCTGAAACTATATTCTTCATTGTACTTTATTTAGTGCTTTAAAGAAATGGATTATGAATACAATTAGACATAGTTTTAAGACTTTAATGTAATCTCTTCATTTAAATATTGTATCAACTTGTTACCAGTGCTTATAATTCTGATCAAATTAAAGTTCCTTGGATTCTTCTTAAAATATAGATAAGGTATGCAGAGGGAAATAAAAGGTGTGTGGTTTCTTTTTCTTAGGTTCTAAAGTTTTAAGGATTTCAACATTCATGTTGGAGTTTTTTTAATAAGGTAATATAAAATAGTAATAATCAAAAGTATAAACACAATTAAAAAGGATGTAGTACATCATAAAAACAGAGGTACATTTACATATGAATGACAATTTTGCAAATACAAATACTCAAAGAAATCTAAATTTTTCTTATAAAAAGTCATTTTTATGAATGGGAGAAAAAATAAAGCTAAAAATCTTCCAGTTTTCTAAGGGTATTGTTTCATTCTGCCCTTGAACATAAATTAGAGCTATCTTTTATGTAAATGCAGTACTTGTACATTCCCTGATTTATGAAGCATTGATGAAAGAAAAATATGCACTGTACCATACAACATCAAAGTAATGTCTCCCTGCCCATGTAATTCACACAAGAATTTCAATACATAAAATATGAACTTTAAATTCAAGAGCAGGCAAAGGCAATAAGGTCAGACATTCAAATTACAGAGCCACTTTTTAATCTCTTTCTCTCTGAATATTGCTATTGTTTCTCTATGAAGAAATTATGCATATGGTATGGTAGCTTTGTAAGAATTTTATTTGGCAGACGTATATGTTTATATCTATATCATTTCAGTATAAAAGTTATAATCATGCTCATGTATACCAAATGTATATATATATATATATATATCAAAATCAAAGCCTAATATTCCAGTTTTGTCCTTTCATATAAAGCTTACCTTTAAATAAATTTTGAGAGGAAAATTCATGCAACTTTACTTCAAAAAATCTTTTTATTGAGTCTTCCAGTTAGAAGAACAATTACAGGTCAATTCATCAAACCTGAACAGAAATCTCCTCTAGAACATCGCCAGCAGGACACGTAGCCTCTGATATAAAAGACATCAATGGATATGGAGTTTACTCACCACTTCCTGAGACAGTTCATAATACTTTTTTGACAATTTAATTGTGATGAAAATTTCCTTTACATAAAGTTGAAACCTGACTCTCTGCCCTTCTACTCCTTAACTATCCTTCCAACATTTGTTCCCAACTCCCTAGCACAGTGCCAGGCACAGAATTATACACTTCATAAATGGCTGTTAATGGTCTGAAAAACAAAATAAATATAATTCCCCTTCTACATGAAGTGTTTTCAAAGATTTGAATGTTATTTCTACAATCACTTTGACCCCTCCAGTCTAACTGCCATTTTTTTCCTTCAATTGATAATTAAATGAGTTCTGATATTTTCAATTCCTACTCTTCATCTTCTGGACATATTCCCTTCTATTGCTGTCCTTTGCAAAATGTGATTAAAGTGTAGGAATGCTAGAAAGGTATAAAGGAGTCAGATTATGAAGAGCTTTTAATTCAAAACAGAGGATTTTACATTCAATCATGCTGATAATAGAGAACCAATGAATTATATTGAGGAGAGGAATGTCATTATCAGACATATGCTTAATGCAGATATCTTTCACAACTGAGTGAAGGATTGACTACAGTAGGGAGAGACTTATGTCAGAGAGATTAGCCAGTAGTCTATTGCAATACTGCAAACATGAGGTAGTGAGGGTCTGTACCATGGTGGTATCAGCTTCAGAGGAGAAAAGAAGGTGTATGTGTGAGATATGAAATTAAGGCAGGGAGAGTTTGAAAATAAGTGAGAGTAGGGATGATAGAGGGGGCAAACTGCTAAAGAAGATGAAATGGAACAGGATTACCTGTGTATGTACAAGGGATGGCCTAGGAAAGGACAAGCATCTATCTTGCAGGGTTGTTGGGAAGATCTAAAGATTATATAAAGCACCTCTTCATGTGAGATATTTATGAAGGAGGAGATAGTGGCAGAAGACATTTAGGATATGTGAGGAGAGGAGGAGTGGAGAAGAGTATTAACGAAGTGGTTTAATAGATTGTAGGTCATGGTGAAGGTGAAGAATAGGTGACAACAGACTTTAATGATATAGTGAAATTTCAGAGTTCATGAACAGAAATTGGTGACTTTGTGGGTAATGGCAATGTGGTTTTGTCTGAGGTGTTGTAGAGGTCAATTGGGAGTTAAAAGTGCTTGAAGGAATATCAATATGTAGATTGAAATTCCCATAATATAAGGGCAGAAGTAGAGGAGAGACTGTGCACCATTCATTTGAATTCATTGCAAAAAGAAGAGGGGTGTACTGTAGGTTGGTAGATAACAATCAGTGATGTGCTGGTAAATGTTTAGCAATTCACTTTTCCAAAAGTACCACCAACACATTTTTAAGTTGAAAATTTATTAATATTTTCCATCATTTTATTAAATCTAGACAATTAGCACATCAATCAAACCCTGATTCATATTGTTACCACATGTCTGAAGCATAAATTCTTATGCTGAAAAGGTAAGAATCAACTTTCATTAATATGAACTGACTTCAACCCACTCCTAAGAAGAGCTTTAAGAATTTTAATTGGGTGGAAGATTAAGCAAACTTCAAAGGAAGAGAGATTATTGAGTGATAGTAATAGATGGTGAGCTTGAAAGTGGCCATGGGACACAAAAAGTCAGGGTAATGAATAAAAGTTCACCCAGTGCTAGAAAGCGTGTCCAAAGAGGTTGTGTCTAAAGAGGTTGTGTCATCAGAAGGGAGCCAGGTTTCAACAACAGCTAGGAGAGAGAGAGAGAGACACAGAGAGAGAGACAGAGAGAGAGAGAGAGAGAGAGAGAGAGTTTTAAGACAAAATAAATGTTACCTGGTAAGCATTACAGAAAGGGCAGTAGAAGGGATGAGGGATGAATAAGTTATAGGTGGAAAGTTGAAGGAGATGAGAATAAAGGAGGAAGAGGAGAATAGAGCTTGTTAAAAAGGCTTAACTCAAGAATAACCTCTTTTTCTCTCTTTATTTCTTTCACCTATGTTCTAAGTTCCAAGGCTTTTTATACTCCCAGTCCCACTAGAAGCAAGCATGGGAGCTTTTAAATTCTTCACTTCCAACCTGAGTAGTTTGTCCCTCTTAAGCAGCCTCATGCCTACTTGTTTGTAGGGGATATTGGCTCTGAACTTAGTATAGATACCCATTCTGTCTAGGTGACTGCACCTCAGAACTCTAAAGCTCAAGGAATCCACCATCTTCATCCTTGCCAGCAGCAAGGATTGTAATGTGTGCCACCACTCCTCACTGATATTTAGATTTTCTGAAGGGGAAAGACACTGGCTGAAGAAGCGCTCTGATTACATCATGGTCACTATTCAAGGATGTATACTGAGCTTGCTGTGTACTGGAGGTATTCATAACTGATAGAGCACTACATAAATGTTTATATTGCTAGTAGAATGGATAGTGCTTGGGCTTGGAGTTAGGAAGACCTGAATTCAAATCTGACCTTAGACTCTTAGTAGTTATATGACTCTGGGCAAGCAACTTAATCTCTGTTCATATTTTCCTCAACTGTAAAATTGGAAAAATAATAGCATCTACCTTCCAGGGTTGTTGTAAGGACCAAATGACTATATAAATGCTTATTCCCTTCCTCTTGATACATATTTGCATACACACATATACATATATACATATACATGTTATTTCATGTATAAATGTGTAGATATTGTGTTACATATTTATAGCATATACATATGCATGTGTGCATATATTTCAATTTATGTGGAAATAATGTATATTTGAGACTACCGATATATTTATATATTTTTCTAAAATCATGCCTCAAGCCTATCCTCTTGATATCTTTTTTCTTAGCATTATTCTTAGTAATGACTTAGGAAAAAAATTACAGATAATATGCTTATTCTATTTGATGAAGATGTGAACCTAGGATATAAAGGGAAAACACTGGATGAAAGAATTAGAACCCAGTAAGATTGCAAGTTGGAAGAAATACATGAAGGTCATTATCATCATGCTTTAAGTTTGAACCTTTTTGAGATTCAGTCAACTAATCTTGTCTTACATGAAAGTCAACCTCAGAAGTTCAATATGGGAGAGACTTGGATAGCCGGCATTCATGTAAAAAACAGCTTGAAAGTTTTAATTGACTGACATTCAAATAAGATTCAAAACTGAATTGGTTGCCAATGAGCTGATACACTATATAACCTTTAATAACTCATTAACATAAAAGTATAGTAGGATTCATAGTGAAAAGTAACAATACCTCTCTGTATCCCATCCTATTCAAAACATGCCACATTTGGGAGGGAAGCATTTCAAGCTCGTACACACACTGAGTAGGCAACAAAGATGGTGAGAGGAATCAAAATTATGCCATATAAGAATTCATTGAAAGAAAGGATCTTTAACTGACAAAAAACTCAGCTAAGCTTATGGGGAACATAGTTACTACATCCAAATAAATGAAAGGTTGTGATATAGAATAGAATTGATTCTAGTTTTTGACCTTTAAAGGTAGTGCTCTCATCAGCTTGGTTTTTCCTCAATATAAGGAAGAAATTCTAACATTCAGAGCTGTCTGGAAACTGTCAACAGGTATTCCATTATAAGACATGATCCTTGTCACTAGAGGTGTTATTAAGAATGAAGCTAGGTCACAGGTTGCCACGAATTTTATGAAGGGAGGCCATAAGTCAGCTAAGGGTAAGACTAAGCACTCTATGCATTCCATTCCAATTCTACAACCATAATCCTGGGTTTTCTATCTGAGTATTTTTAGAATTCTACTACTACTAAACTGGCTGTTCATGGTTCTCTTTTTTGGGGAGCAATTTTACAATATGAAATTTATTCTCTCTTTAGTTATTCAGATATAAACTTTGATTATAACAATCAAAATACTTTGCTACACAAGAAGGGCAATATGTATTTTTTAAATGGGTTATTTATTTTCCTCTTCACACTTGCTCCTCTTCCTTTCTTCTCCATTTAAAATTTTTTCTTACTTTTATCATTCCTGACTTTCATATTTCTGTTGCTATTCCTAAAATCCAGAGTAATTTTTCTTCTAAATTTAAATACATAATAGTTTATTTTCTCTCCCTCCCATTTCCTGCAAATTAATAACAGAAAACTAATACTCTCAGAACAAATGTGTATAACGATATAAAATCATGTACAAAATTGTATTCCCCATGCTGCATGTCTATCCCCTTTCCCTCAAGAGGTGGATAGCCTGCTTCATCTCCTCTACCTACCCTGGATTAGTGGTATATCATTGCAGAATTATATATGTGTGTGTATGTATGTATATATGCATGTATATATAAATGCATATGTGTATTATATATACTATTATATATACATAAATTTATATGTATACATTACATATGTGTGTATGTGTATGTATACACACATATATATATACATATGTGTATATATATATATAAATTGTACTGTGTGTTTGCTTCACTCTACATCAGTTCTTAGAAATCTTCCTAGTTTTCTATGAAACTGTCCATTTCATCCTTTTGTATGATGTAATAATATTCCCATAGGTGGGCATCCACATAGCATCCAGGTTTGTGCTGGCAAGAAGAATTACTACAAATATTTATGTGCGGATAGTTCTTCTTCCTTTTTCTTTTATTTCCTGAGTCATTTTGACTCTTCGCTTTTCCTTTATATTCCATATTGGTTACCTAATCCATTGTTTACATTTTCACTCTCATCACCCTATCTCTTGCACTCATCTTATCTTGTTTAACTCCTAAAAGTATCCTTGTTTCTGGCATTTCCCTAATATGGGATATACAGTACATCCAATTTAATATTTTAACACACATTCTTTTAATAATTCTTATTATCATTCTCCTGATGAAAAATCTTCAACATTTCTCCACTTCCAGATGAATAAAATATAAACCCCTGAGCATTTAAAAGCTTTATAATAGCTATACTAACCCACCTTCCTCATATTTTCTCATGCTACTTCCCTTCATATGCTCAGTATTCCCAAACATGACCCATGTTTTTGTTTGCTTATTTGTTTTGTACTCCTGTCCTTTTCTTCAGATTATTTTCTTTTGAAAAACTCACACACATGCATATATATGCGTATGTATATAGATATCTATATATTGTATAAACAGATATCTATATCTATGTATCTATAAATCCTTTGACATCCTTCTTGTCCTTCAAGTTTTAAGTTAGATACCAATTCTTCCGTGAAGTTTTCCTGATCTCTCAGCCAGAACTGATATCTCCCAACTCTGAATCTTGTGGCCCAACTCACATGTAATATATTACCTAATTTGTATAATAATTATTAATATTCATGTTTTATAGTTCTTTAACCATGAGTGTTTTGTGGGTCAAGATAACATCTCATTTCTTTGTAAATGCTAGAGCACCCAATACAATATATTATATACACTAGGTCCTCGATAATGCTTGTTAAATGAATGAATCATTTTATAAATTATTATTTTATTGTTTATCTTGAAAATATTATTTTCATGTTACTCATTCTTTCTCCCTTGATAAAATAGAACACTGGCAAAGAAATCAGACCCCATTATCAATTTGTTATTAATCATATTTGGGAGTGTAATAATATGATGGTACTTTAAAGAAGTCCAGTTCTATCCATATTCTCAGAAGATTCATGAGGTTACCAAGACCAAAGCCTCTACCCAATGCAAAGATCTCTCTACAGCTATAGAAAATAATCTTAATTTGTTCTTAGCTTAAGATATGAAAAGCTTTGTCAATAATTCATACACATGTTAATGCTGTTTTCAAAATATTAATACATCATTTTCATGCTTTTAACTTACACCACCTATTGGAGAGGCAGTGTGATACAGTAGAAAGTATTCTGGGTTTAGGAGCTAATGATTTGAATTAAAATTGAGCTTTGGTGCTGGCTGTTGATGCTATTAATATTATTATTATGTTTCTGTTGTTATTGTCATCATTAATAATTTTGTAACATTGGGAAAATAATTTGATCCCTTTGGGTCTTTTCCCCCTCATTTGTAGAATGAAAAAATCAAAGAGCAGGTTTTCTGTGAGCTCATTAAACTCTAAATCTATGACTAACTGAAAAGTCCAGTCTGAAATTGACAAACACCTAAATTTTAAATTTTTAAAAGGAGATCATTATTTATCACTTTCATGTCAAGTGTCTACAAGTAGGCTAGCAAACTGTTGCCTAGGTCTTTTAATATTTAAGAACATGGCTTAATGAATGTAGAAAATTTCTAACTAATATCAACTCTTTTTAAATGAATTGATGGCTCACTTTTTGAAAACCACTTTTCTTACATAGCCTGAAGGATCCTCAGGGAACCTTATTAACATTGTGTTTATATATGCATATACACACACACATATACATATACATATATACACACACAAGCATATTACCAAATGCTTTCCCTAGAGATAATGCCAAGCGAGATTTCGAACTTGCCCTTGTCCAAATAATCCCAACTTGCCACCTAATGAAGTCTGAATTAATAAGGATTAACTATTTTCCTTTAATGCTTTTCTGTTCCATTTTCTCCCCTTAGTGTATTCATTTCTGGTTAGCTTCTTTTTTCTCAAAGAGAAATATTTTTTAAAATTATGAACTAAACAGATGCTTAGGTACAGCTTGGGAGAAATAGAGCATTGGCAATACTGCAATCACGTTGTTCACAAATATATTTTCTTAGCTTTTTTCTGTTTGAGGCCATGTATCCTCTACAAAGAAAATCTCTTTGTTTTTATTGATCTTACCTTGTTTGTTTTTGTTCTTGAACATCTGTTTTTATAACTTTGAGTTCCAAATTCTCTCCCCTCTTCCCTTCCCACCCACCCTCCCTAAGAAGTCAAGCAATTCAACATAGGCTGCATGCATATCATTATGTATAACCCTTCCACAATACTCATGTTGTGAAAGACGAACTATATTTTGCTCCTTTCTAACCTATCCCCTTTTATTGAATTTCCTCCCTTGACCCTGTCCCTTTTCGATCTTATCTTGTTTGTAAGGTCATGTGTGTTGTAGGTATATGTGTATTTGTATCTGTTTGGCAGTGTGCTTTTAGAATGAAGTTAGTTCATAATGACTCGTATCATTTCCTCATATTTTCTTCAAACCAAATGATATATGTTTAATGCTTGTATGTGTCTCTTAATAGATCTTAAATAATCATTTCTATTTAAGTTTGTATGAAACTCCTCCCTCAGCTTTTCTTAAATTAATAACTACTCTTGTTACTAACAGACTTTCACCGTCTGCTTTGGTGCATTTGGAAGCTGATTTAAAACCTGTGGTAACATTAACTGAGAATCATTAATGCTACCTAGCATTCATTGTTCAAATCATTAATGCAAACACAGGGAAACAAATGAGACCATGAAGATAGTAACTTTGTTGTAGGTAATAGAAAGGCAATAAGCATAGAAGCACAGCTTTCTCATCACCCCCTTGATACAGCTTGGTCCCTGCATCAAGGGGGTACTTACTCTTAACCTGACAGTGACTTCAAATAACAGGCAACCAAACCCATATGGATTTTGCCCCTCTAGTGCTTTTACTCTCTGTTTCTTCATCCCTAAATTCCAAATACTTCATGGGCCTCTTGGGTACAGAATTAACTACTGGATTCTTCACCTGCACCCAAGATGCATTTAACTACTCCTTGGAGCAGACACCTCTATGTTCCTGCCCAACAGGAAAAAAGAGAGCAAAAAGCAGAAGGAAAAAAACCTTATGCCAAGCCCTATTAAAAGACTAAAAAAAAGAACTCTGAGAGTATCAGTTTCCCAACTGAGGAAGATTTCATTAGATATTCTGAATCTCCTATATGCAAAATAGTACCAATCCCAGGAGCAAAAAATTAATTTGGGTAGTCCTTTGGTTTATATAGGTCTATGATTTCATTAATGTAATTAAGGGACTCGTCAGTAAGGAAAGTATCTCCAACAATGTAGATCAACAACGTGTGATCTTAGAGCAAGGATTGTTGAAGTTTTTGTGTCATGAACTCTTGTAAAAGTCTAGTGAATCCTGTGGACTCATCATAATATTTTAAATGCATAAAATAAAATACATAGGATTACATGTACATGTACATAGGATGTATATTTATGCATTACATACACATATATTTATATATCTATATCTAAACCTCTTTGTATATGCATATCTACCTCTGTAGATATAGAAATATAAATAAACAGACCTCACATTAAACTGGTAAGGTAAGAGACTTATCCAGGATCACATAATCAGTAATTATCAAAGGAAAAACTTGAAGCCACATGTTAGCTCCAAGCTCAGCTCTTTATCTACTATCTCAAGCTTTCTCTTAATTTTCATATTGTTTGGAAGTACTGTCCACGTGCTGAGCTCCACAGCAATTTTGAAATGACATTACTTGGTAAATCATTTTTCCTTCTGGTTTAGATGAGTTGTATCTACAAAGTGAAACTTAAGTCTAAAACTTACATTGATCTTTCATTTGATGCTACATTGTATATCTGATTTTATTAATGCCCATACTGCCTCCACTTGTTCATATCATAATCCATTCTCATATTCTCATCTTATGATATTACCCATGTATTTATCTTAAACATCTGTGAAATATTTCTCTAACTCAATTCACACCATATTCTGGTTCTTTTTACATTTCATTGACACTAGTGCAATCCTTAGGCTATTTATATGTTTTCATTCATTATTAACAGATATCCAGCCCACCACATTTATGAAAATAAATATATGTCCTCAAAATGATCTGTTACAAGACTTTTCACATATAAGTAATGATAGGCAATATGCCACAGACTAATTGCATTAACCAAAGGTACAATTTTTGCCTTTTGGGTTGCCTTCAGTTTTGAGGTAACTGATATGCAGTTGCTAAACGCCAAAAGCGAACTTTTCAAGAATCAAAGGATCCACAGAACTTGCTGTGAGTCTCCTATATTTGATGAAGGGAGATGGCTGCATTCCATCATGCCTCAACTTTCCTGCCTGATTTCTAGCATCCTGTAAGAAGAGGAGAAATAGCATACCATCATTCTCTGAATCCTCCATTCTAGGAAAGATTCTCTTAACTGATTACTCTCTATTATAATTCCATCAAGTCTCTCACCTGCTTTAATGTCTTAGGGGATGAGGAGTAACACTATTCCATCAGCTGTAAGGATTTTCTCTTTTGCCTAAACTACCTAAACCTGAGATCAAACCTTTATGGACAATGAATGCCTAATCTTATAAACTACATATCCCTTCCACTGTACTCTCCAAAGGGTCTATGTCATAGGCAACGAACTTTCTTTAATTGTGAATTTTTCGCCCACTCCTTTCATCTTTTGTCTTTCAATGAGAGGTGAATCCTACCTGATGAAACATCCTCACTGGCCACTATTTCTAGTGATAGTTGTACTTTCACTCAATACACATAATTTACAATTTGAGATTGGGGAATTGGTTTAACCCCTTTTTCCCACTGCCATTTCTAGGTTCTCCACAAACCAAAATCACTCAGTTCCTATCTATCATGCAATAAAAATGGTGGTAGCTATTGTCTACCAATCTCTAGGGCACTATCATTCTTTCCTCAATGAGTTCAATACTTGATTCAGCCTTTTTCTTCTTCCCAACTTCTGATCTAATACTAAGGGACATCAACACACATATTAATACTCCCTCAAATACTCTAACTTCACAGTTTTTCAACCTACTCATTTTACATGCCCTATTCTCCCATTGCATCTCAGCTACACACAAAGATGGTCATACTTTTGATGCTACCATTACCCACAAATAAACCACTTCTATGCTCATGAATTCTGAAGTTTTCTTATTTGACTACATACCATTGTCATTCCACCTCTTTTTTCAATCCTAAACCCTGTTCAGGTCTACACCATGACCTCTAGTCTCTCAAACCCTCAGTTTCCTCCTATGCTACCATCCCACTAGTATCATTCTTCTCATTTCCCCATTCTTGAACACTTGGTAAATGAATTCGGTGCTATACTCTTCAATCTCTTGCCCCTTTATCATATTATAGGACATCTGGTGTGAACCCTCATACTTAGATCACCCCTACTACTCAATGACTTCACTTCTATAAATATACTGCTGCAAGAAGCTGAAGAAAATTATGAAATCATGCTGACAGGTCCACTACACATTTATGTTATGTAAATTCAACTGTCCACTCATTGTTTCAAGATAATCTTTTCATATTTACCTAATTAAATCACTACATTATTAAGCCCCAACCCTTTTCGTCACTCGTGATCACTCCCATGGTTTCCTTCTCCTGAAACTCTTAGCTGAAAACCTCTCCTATTTTGTTGAAAAAAAAAGAAAAAATGAAAAAAAGTAGAAAGCTCCCTCTTCTCTCCTCCTCCTCATCTCACATTTCCCAGATGCCTTCTGCCATTATCTTTCCCTTCCTCCCTGATTCAAATGAAGATGTGGCTCTTTTCCTTTTCAAGAAAAACTCCTTTAAATACACTAGTGACTCTATTACATCCAATATTCTGCAATTGATTGCCCCCTCTATCACTGCAACTCTCTCACTTATTTTCAATTTATCCTTGTTTATTGGCTGCTTCCCTACTGCCTATAAACATGCTCATGTCTCTCTCATTCACAGAAACTGTCACCTGATCCATCCATCCACACTATGTATCATCCTACATCCCTCCCCTTTTCCACAAAACTTCTTGAGAATCTGCGTATAATAGGTATTTCCACTCCCTTTCCCCCCATTCTCATCTTAACTTACTAAAATCTGGCTAATAACTACATAATTTGATTGAAATTGCTTTCTCCAAAGTTACTAATGATATTTTAATTGCTACATTTAATAGAATTTTCTCAATCATCCTAATACTTATCTGACCATTCCTTCCCAGTCTTCTCTCCTGGATGTTGACCTAGGTTATTTGTACAAGCCTGGGATATCCTGAGGGTTCTATCCTGAGCCCTTTCATCTTTTCCCTCTTTGTTACTTGGTGATTTCATCAGCTTTTATAGGTTCAATTGTAATCTCTATCTTAATGATTCTCAATTCTTATCCAGTCCTAATTTCTCAGCTGTCCTTTATTCTTGAATCTCTAACTGTCTATTCAACATCGCAAAATGGATGTCTATAAATATCTTAAACTCAGCATGTTAAAAATTGAACTACTTATGTTTTCCTTAAACCCTATTCCCTTTCTAGCTTGCCTATTTATTATCAAGGGTACTATCATCCTTCAGTCGGCCTACACTTGAAACCTAGATGTCATCCTAATATCTGTACTTTCTTTTGTCAGAATATTAGAAGACACCCTGTTTCCAGAGCTAAGGCCCAACAAATAGGCTGTGCCATGCACTTACTGCAACAACAATCCTTTGCACTCACCCATTGGATAATCTTAGTCACAGCAAAACCGCAGAATTGGGACTTAGGTTTCCTTATTTCCTAGGAGATCTTGTACTGAGAGATGGGGCTATAGTGGACATGCCACAGCAGAAAGTGATCGTTCATATCTCCTGACTCTCTGAACAATTCATGTACCTGTAACTGCTAAATGAACTGAACCAGGTACTGCTTTCCTGTCCCCATCTTCCTAACTCTGGTTCTTTACCCCACTGAATGATCACAAGGCTCAAACACCCTTAAGACTTGAGACAATTGAGAATATTCTGGGAAGATGGCAGAGTAGGTCAGAAAATTCCAAGCTCTTTACAATTCCCCCATGAAAAGACAAAATAGCACCTCGAGGCAAATGTAGAGTGGTAAAAATAAACAAGAGTTGGGGTAGAATGACAATTCTCTCCAGAAAATGGTCCCTGTGAAGTGTAAATACCTCTAGGGTAGTTCCCCTGAAACAGCAAGTGGCAAACCCTGGGGATACCGAGTTGGCAGCCCCAACCACAGGAATTTTCTCCTCCTAGACAATGAGAGGAGTTGGGCATGTAAGTGGGGGAAGACTGAAGGAACCTCAGCTGATAAGGGATGCCAAGCAGAGCTGTGCAGCTGAGACATGGCCCTGGGTGAGACAGAACCAGCATATTCCTGGTGAGCACAGAACCAGTGGGACAGGGACACTGCTGGCTTTGGCCACTTAAATGAGGGCAGAGTTTTTGGTTTCTGTTTCAGGCCAGAGGAAAGAACTGAAGAAGGACCTGAGCCCCAAGTCTAGAGGTGATTACAACTAGTTGCCAAAAATAAATAAATAAATTATATATATATATATGTATGTGTATATATATATATATATATATATATATATATGTATGTATGTATGTATATGAGAAAGCAAAGGAGAAAGAACCCAACCATAGAAAGTTACTATGGAAACAGAGAAGATTGGGGTTCAGCTTCAGAGGAGGATATTAAAGCAAAAAGAAAAGTATCTCCTACCCCAAAGAGTAAAGTCAAATGGTCACCTGCCCAAAAAGAATTAGTAGAACTTAAAGAAGACTTTAAAAATTAAATTAGAGATTGAGGAAAAATTTAAGAAAATAAGAACAATCCAAAAAAACAAGAAAATTATGAAAAGAAAATTAACCAACTGGAAAAAGAGATCCAGAATCTTAAGAAAGAAAATAATTCCTTGAAAATTAGAATTGGGCAAACAGAAGTCAGGGAAGTTATGAGAGACCAAGAAATAATAAAATAAATTATAAAGGATGACAAAATAAAAGAGAATATGAAATATCTCATAAGAATAATAACTGATATGAAGAATATATCAAGAAGAAAAAACATAAGAATAATCAGACTACCGAAAGGCATGATCAAAAAAATAATCTTCATATAG
The DNA here is from genome assembly GCF_011100635.1 of Trichosurus vulpecula. Lineage (NCBI taxonomy): Eukaryota > Metazoa > Chordata > Mammalia > Diprotodontia > Phalangeridae > Trichosurus > Trichosurus vulpecula. The sequence goes on along the minus strand of NC_050573.1, from coordinate 218,117,595 downwards.
TAATACAAGAAATAATTAGAGAAAATTGTCCTGAAGCAAAAGAACAAGAGAGGAAAGTATAAATACAAAAAAATCTACTGATCAGCACCTGAAAGAGATCTTACAAGGAAAACCTAAAGGAATATGATAGTCAGGTTCTAAAACCTCCAGCTCAAGGAGAAAATATTACAAGCAACAAGAAAAAAAATAATTCAAATATGGTGGAGCCACAGTTAGAATCACACAAGACCTAGTAGTGGTGACAATAAAAGACCACAGTTCTTGGAACTCTATATATCAAAGAGCAAAAGAACTGTGGTTGCAGCTGAAAATATCATAACCAATAAAGTTAAGCATAATGCCAAATGAGAAACAAATGGATATTCAATGAATTGCCAAACTTTCAGGATATTATTGCAGAAAGACCTGAACTTAATAGAAAATTTGATATACGATACCCAAAAGAAGTATAAGGTAAACATCAAAGACTAATTACAAGAGATTCAATGACAGATTGTTTACTTTTGATACAAGGAAATGTAAACAGTATGTCTAAAATTGTTATTAGTAATTGAGTACTTTAAAAAATACTGGTAGAGCTGAATATGATGTGATTCTAAAAAGAAATATCATTTACAAAAAGGCAAACAGAGTAAATATCTTATACAAATGAGGTGTGAGAAGAAGAACTGACAGATGAACTAGATGAGGGAAGAGGGCTAGTAGTTCTTGAACTATACTCTCATCAGGAATGGGTTAAAGAGAGAACAACAGATATAAAATTCAGAAAGGAGGAAGGCAAATGGGGATAGATAAGGGGGAGAGAATAAGTGAGGTATTTTAGAGGGAACCCTACTCACAGGTCTGGGTTAAAGAGAGAAATATATATGAATAAAGTCTCCTTAATTTATAAAGAAATGAGGGCAAGGGAATAGGATAAGGGAAGGGGTGGGATAGATGGTGTCAAAGTTAGCAGGAATGGGATAAAGAGGTGATAGCATATATTTGCAAGGCTTTAAAAGTCTTCTAAATTCAGATAGAAACAAGAAGTTAAGGGGAAAGAGGTGGAAGATAAGGGAGAGATCTTTGGAGGAGAGGTAGCAGGATAAGGTACCAGACACTGAGGTCTTTATTTGAATTAAACTGTCAAGCATTCATACTCTGCTTCAAAAAGCTCAACGCCAATGGGCTGGCCACATTGTTCGAATGCAAAACATACACTTGCCAAAATGACTATTTTAAGGAGAACTCACACAGAGCAAGTATTCACATGGTTGTCAGAAGAAAATATACAAAGACACTCTCAAGATCTCTCTTAAGAACTATGGAATTGTGTGACACGATAGTCTCTGGCACAGGACTGTTCAGCATCCTGTGCCCACATCAGCAAAGGTGCTGTGCTTTATGGGCAAAGCAGAATTGAATCAACTCAAAGAAAATGCAGGATGCACAAATTTAAAGAATCCATTCCAAATGTTCACAGGGACTATTTATGCCCAACTTGTGGTAGAGCATTCTGAGCTCATATTTATCTTATCAGCTACAGTCAGACATATTGAAACTTGACTCTAGCATAATAATGCCATTTTTGTCTTCTTTGAAAAGGAAGTACCCCAACCAACCAACCAGGTTAAGAAATAGGAAGGTGGGGGACAGAGCCAAGGTGGCAGCTGGAAGGCAGGGACTTGCTTAATCTCTCCCTCAAATCCCTCCAAACACCTGCAAAAAAATTGCTCTGAACAAATTCCAGAGCTGCAGAATCCATGAAATAGCAGAGGGAAGCAGGTCTCTAGCCCAGGACAGCCTGGATGGTCACTGAGAATGGCCTATTGTACCATGCTGGGAGAGGAGCCTGAGAGCAGAGCACAGCCCAGCTTGGGCCTAGCCAGGACAAACCACACCAGGAGTCAGGCAGAGCAGGTCTGAGGGCCTTGTCTGTGTCAGTTACCAGACTTCTGAACCCACAAATGCCAAAGACCACAGAGCAGGTTATTGGGAAAACTGCTGGATCATGTTAGAGAGTGGTCTGGCCCCAGCCCTGGGAGTGGTGGAGGTGGCAAGGTGGTGGTGGCAACAGCAGGAAGCTCCTGCAGCTGCTTCCAAAGCTCCAGGATCAGCTGCTTCTGGAGTCCCTGGATCACATGGTAGGCAAGCAAAGGATTAGAGTGGGAGTATAAGGAGTACTTTGCTGGTGCAGAGGCAGGTTCTCTTTTTTTTTTTTTGGTGGGTGGCAGGGCAATTGGGGTTAAGTGACTTGCCCAAGGTCACACAGCTAGTAAGTGTGTCAAGTGTCTGAGGTCACATTTGAACTCAGATCTTCCTGACTCTAGTGCTGGTGCTCTACTCACTGCACCACCTAGCTGCCCCCATGAGGAAGGTTCTCTTGCTGTGTCCCGCTTGGATCTGGGTTGCGGTCCTAGCTGGCAGTTCTTGGGTGGACAGGGAGGAGCACTGGTGTGGCAGAGTTTGCTGTGTAGAAGTATCTCTGAAAACACCAGAGCAGCCCCTAAAGCTTGGGACAAAGTACTCTTTATAAGCAATCATACCCTGACAAAAAGCTGAATGGGAACATGCAGCGAAAAACAGACTCAGATTCAAACTCAGACTTCAGAATCTTTTTTTTGGTGACAAAGAAGATCAAAACATATGGCCAGAAGTCAACAAAGTCAAAGAGCCTACATCAAAAGCCTCCAAGAAAAAATAGGAATTGGTTTCAGGCCATGGAAGAGCTCAAAAAGGATTTGGAAAAGCAAGTTAGAGAAGTAAAGGAAAAATTGGGAAGAGAAATGAGAAGGATGCGAGAAAACCATGAAAAACAAGTCAATGACTTGCTAAAGGAGACCCAAAAAACACTGAAGAAAATAACACCTTAAAAAATAGACTAACCCGAATGGCAAAAGAGCTCCAAAAAGCCAATGAGGAGGAGAATGGCTTGAAAGGCAGAATTAGCCAAATGGAAAAGGAGGTCCAAACAACCACTGAAGAAAATACCACCTTAAAAATTAGACTGGTGCAAGTGGAAGCTGGTGACTTTACGAGAAATCAAGAAATTATAAAACAGAGCCAAAGAAATGAAAAAAAATGGAAGACAATGTGAAATGTCTCATTGGAAAAACCACTGACCTGGAGAGCCACGAGAGATAATTTTAAAATTTCTGGACTGCCCGAAAGCCATGATCAAAAAATAGGCTAGACATCGTCTTTCAAGAAATTATCAAAGAAAACTGCCCTGATATTCTAGAGCTAGAAGGTAAAATAGAAATTGAAAGAATCCACCAATCGCCTCTTGAAAACGATAACCAAAAGAAAACTCCTAGGAATATTGTTGCCAAATTCCAGAGCTCCCAGATCAAGAAGAAAATACTGTAAGCAGCCAGAAAGAAACAATTTGAGTATTGTGGAAACACAGTCAGGATAACACAAGATCGAGCGGCTTCTACATTAAGGGATGGATGAGCTTGCAATACGATATTCTGGAGGTCAAAGGCCTTAGGATTAAAACCAAGAATCACCTACCCAGAAAAACTGAGTATAATGCTCCAAGACAAAATATGGATTTTCAATAAAATAGAGGACTTTCAAGCTTTCTCAGTGAAAAGACCAGAGTTGAATAGAAAATTTGTCTTTTAAATGCAAGAATCAAGAGAAGCATGAAAAGCCTACACATTTGCTTCTTCCTCCATTTGGCTCTCATGGCAAGATGGAAGTCACCTGACAAGATGGCACTAAGAAGAAGAATATTGATTGGTATTGCTGAAAATTTTCTCTCTTTAAAAAAAATACTTCATTATAAGGAATGGCTTTGGGAGGAGGGAAGAGAAGCATATAAGAGGAAATGTAGGTGATGTAAAAACAAAAGCTATCAGCAAAAAACTATTTTAAAAACTGTATTGTCCAACTTTCTAATTTCACAGAAGTGAGGCCCAGAGAGAGAAACCCTAGCTTGCTCAAGATCTTGCAATGAGCTATAGTCATGAAACTGGGCTTAGAGCCCAGGTCTCTGGATTCTCTTCTTTCTTCATCTGTTTGTGTCCCTTTATCAATTTTGTTCTCTTCATATCTTTGCCTGTATTATTGCTAAGTTTGTCTCTTTCTCTGTGTTTCTCTTTGTCCTATTCTATGTAAAGAACCCTAAAATACTGGATTGCATGCTGTACTTGGAGTTAGGGGGAACTGAGTTTAAAATTCCCTTCAGATATCAAGTCATTTAACCTCTCTGAGCCTCAGTTCCTCATCTATAAAATGGGGCAATTAGGCTTGATGACCATCCTGCTCTAAATCTATGATCATATCATTTCGTTCTATGTCTCTACTGGTTGGTGTAAGTGTTCCCCTCTTCCTCTAGTGCCCTCCTCTTGCCCACTAGTCTGCCACAACTGTGTGGATGATGAGGTAACCATATCCCGGAACCCTGCCCCCTCTACCCCTTCACTTTCCTGTATTTCCCTGATCCCTCCTTCTGATCCAATGTTCCCCTCAACCCACATCCAGCATCCCTCCATCTTTCTTCCCTTCCTTACGCTAACTTGGATGGACAAACCCAAGGGATCCTTGGGCCCCATAATATTCTGACTAACAGAACAGATGCAGACATAGAGACACACAGAGACACAGAGGAGAAGGATGAGAGACAGAGAACAGAAATGCAAATGTATAGATGGAAACGCAGAGAGGGGCAGAGAACAAAACAGTGAGACAGAAAAGATAAAGGATGCAGAGACTGAGGGAGTAAAACAAGAAATATAGAAATGAATCAGACTTAGGGAGACAACCCAATTCAAAACTCATTTATAAAGTGCCTACAAAATGTGGCACTATGCTAGATACAAAGAGGAAATGAAGTGCAGTGCCTCACTTCAAGAAGCTTACTGACAGAATGGAGAGACAGTGACAGAAGTGCAGAGAGAGACAGAAACAGAAACCTAGGACACACAGTGAGGGGCAGACAGAGACAAAGGAAGAAAATAGAAACAGGTAGAAACAAGCACAATGCAGACGGAGAAGAGGCTGCTCATGTGACTGCTCTTCATGTGATGGTCCAGCACGTGACCTTCCTCCAATAAGGAAACAATCCCTTAGTTACCTGTTTCTAAAGCCCGTTTCACGCACCCACACTGGTTCGAAGCAGGCGGGCTCCTGGGCTCTTCCACGCGCTGCATGGTGTCAGTCACAGAGATACCACATACACATAAGCATATGGCAGCTAGAAATGCAGACCCTGCTCTTACAGGCCAGGTAACAGACTGGACAAAGGTGCAGCGCGAAACTGTAGCCAGGAGACCAGTCAGTTGGCACAGCATGTTGTCACACCTCCAGACCTCTCAGAAGGAGCCAAGTTCGAGGCGAAAAGAATCAAAAACCCCGAGGTTGGACAGCCACACCCTCTTGCCAAGGGGTGCATGGCAAAGCCCCATGGTTCTAGGAAGCCGTATCCGCCCCAAGGAGGGCAGGCAAGAGAAGGGGCCAAGACTGGAAAAGATTTAACTCTTTGGCAGGTCCGGTGCCCTCTCCTCCCCATGACTGTTCTTCTTCTTCCTCTCTCCCCCTCCTCTCCCCACCACCTCCCTTTACTCGAAGCCCTGGGCATTCCCCCAACCCTTTCCCTTCTTCTCCCTTCTCTGGTAACTAGACTCCACTTCCTGCCAAAAATTAAGCTGCTGAGATTCCCACTGGGACGCAGGAGTCGGGGTGGGGGGACAGGGAAGGACAGCACCATCACTGGTGGGCCTCCAGAGAGCTCAGGTTCACCGTCTCCTCTAATGACTCCCTCTTCGTTCCCTCCTTCTCTCCCTCTGAAGAATTTCTGGAGGATACAAAAGAACTTAATGTAGGATCCTCTGGGAGGGGCCAGGATTTAAACCCAACCGGCTGGGAAGAGTAGGGGCAGAGAGCCGGTGTGAGGACTACTCTCCGAGAGCTCTGAATGAAGGGCTGGGACAAAGTGAGAGCGAAGAGACAAACCAGGAGAGCTGCCCGCCAGCCGGGTTCTAGTTTGCCCTTTCCACTTCACACCAGATGTCAGAGAGACAAAGAAAGAGAAAGAGCAAAGACCAAGGGGTTCATTCACTCCAGTCACCGAAGAAACTTAGCGACTCCCTGAAAAGTTCGGTTCTGGACCTTGGGCATGCAAAGACAAAAATCAAATGGTTCCTGACCTCCAGGAGCATACATTTCCTAAGGAACACCAACGCTGGGCTGGCTCTAAACGGGGGGGGGGCAAAGGGTGGGGCTTCTTAGCATGGGGCTGTGATTTTTTTTACTATTTCGATAAATGCATTTCAATAGAAAAGAAAAGAAATAGGAAGGCAAGGTAAAATAAGGATCATGAATAGAATTTATTAGGAAAAAACAGGTAGTAATCATGATCTCAGAGAAAGTTAAAGCTACAATATATTTAATCAAAAGAAAAAAATGGAAATAACACAGTATATGTGAGGTTTATTAACCAATATTGTTTTAGACTATTTGAAATGATTAGACAGTATAAGGTTGGAATAGTGCTGTGTTATAGGAAATTATAAGTTGATGAACTTAGAAAAATATGGAAAGACTTGGACTTATCAAAGAAGATGTTATCTACCCTCAAAGAAACAGGGAATAAACAAGTATAATACAGTCTGATAGATGCAAATGAATTTATATGTCTATATATAAGTATGACTACAGATATTTAAGTATATGTATGTGTGTGTGTTTGTGTGTGTGTGTGTGTGTGTGTGTGTGTGTGTGTATGCTCAATTGTAGCCTTCTTGGTAGGGGAGGGAGATAAAAAGAATAAAGTAAAAAGTGCACATCAGAGAACAAAAAAATAACTTATGTGAAAGCAAAGAAAAGATGGCCAGCTCTGAACACAATGTATAGTATTTATTATATAAACTTTCTTTTAATGGAAATTTATTGCTGTGTATTTTGAATCCTTTCTTACATTCTGCTATGCACATGGCAATGCTTTTTTTTTCTTTTCTTATTTTGTATTTAAATTTTAGTATTTAAGTTTAAAATATATTAGTAATAACAAAGAATGAAAAAAAGAAACTTGAGATAATCACAAAGTTCAATAATTCTAATAACTTAGACACTGTTTCCCCAGGACCTAATGCCTGCATTATCCCCAGAAAAGCCAATCTTAGAAATTGTTTAATCAAGACCTAAGAATGAGTGTTGGGTCTCACCTTTTTGTGGTTTTCATGCTTAAAAACCCTTTCCCTGCCATAAGCCATAAGCCCTCCTTCTCAGGAGGACTATCACTTGCAAATGTTTTCTTCATTTTGAAATTAAATTTATGTTTGATTCTTGACTCTCCTGTCTCTCTGGACTGCTTTGTTTGGCTCCAGCCACCCACAGGTTAGAGACCAGTTCTCATCTGCTTGACACTCTCTAGCTTCCTATATTAAATTTGTTGATAAGGCTGCTCAATTTTACCTTTATAACATCTCTTACATATTCAGTTTAATAATTCAATAAACATTTATTAAAAACCTACTGTGAACTAAGCTCTGCATTAATTACTAGGGATACAAATAAGAAAAAAGAAATATAGTACTTGTCCTCAAGGAGCTTATAGTCTAGTATGTGAAAACAACATACAAAAGTAGGCCAGCAGGGCAGGGAGGGAACCTGAGGTAGCCAGGCTGGGGGCATCTTCTTCCATGGAGTTGAAATCAGGCAGAGCTACAGGTTCAAATTAGAGATGGAAATCTAATTTCTGCCTTCTATAATGGAAGGCTTTATGAGAAGCCTGGCACTTTTTCCTCCAGCCTCCCTGACCCCAATCAGAAGAGAGATAAGGTTGGTGGTTGTGACCAGAATTGCCTTTGTTTTCTTTGGGTGACTCAGTTTATCTCATTGGATGCTGGACCTGGTGCTCCTCTTCCAGGGCAGGAAGCCCACAGACCATGCCTGGGAGCAGATAACTTCCTGTGTGATGAGTCACAGGGCTGGCTGAGGGGAGATGTTGACTCCAGAGCCACGCCCTATTGGGTGTTAACCTAGGGGATGGGGTAATGCAAGAACCAATTGGCCCTGGTCATTCAGGCAGCCCTTGATGACGTCAAAAACTCTATAAGAGGGGAGAAAGTGGCTTGAAGATTCCTCTCTTTCCTTTTCTGGTTGGCGCAGGAACAGGGGCAAGTGTGACTCTGGGCCAGCCCTTGCTCTCGGGCTGAGCCCAGATGTTGGTAACTATGAATTTGTATTGGGTCTGTCTGTTGATATTTGCAGTTTGTTTGTATTTTGTTTTGAAGTTCGGGGTGCTGGTTCATTTTCCCCGAACTAAATGAATGTTCTGAACCTCAGGGTGCTGGCTTTTTCCCCTGAAGTAAGTGAATGAATCTGTATTTGGTCTGTCTGTTGATGCTTGTCTGTATGCTCCCCTGAACTAACTGAATGCTAACTGAATGCTGGCGTTTTTCCCCTGAACTAAATGAATGTTGTCTGTATGTTAACTGAATGCTGGATTAAAGTAAGCTGGTCAACCCCTTCACCGTGCTTTCCTTGTTTAAGCAGATAAAAAGAACCTGTGCTTTCCCGGCGTGCCAGCAGCCTCCTGGGTGCTGGCTGTGGGGGGATCTTATGCCCCCACAGGAGCTGCTAGCTGGATTATTAAAACAGTGGTAGTAATATATAAGCTTGAATGCCTTAACCATAGTGATGAAAAACCAACCTGATAGGTGTGAGGTGGTACCTCAGAGTTGTTTCAATTTGCATTTCTCTAATCAGTGGTGATTTAGAGCATTTTTCCTATGACCATAGATACCTTTGATTTCTTTGTCTGAAAAGGGCCTGTTCATATCCTTTGAATTTATCAATTTGGAAATGACTTATATTTTTTATAAATTTGACTCAATTTTCTATATATTTGAGAAATGAGGCCTTCATCAAAGGTACTTGTTGCAATTTTCTCCAGTGATCTATCATATCTAACTTTCCAGAATTTTATTCACCTCCTTAACTTCTTTCTCATTTATTTTTATTAGAAGTATCTAGTTCTTAAAGGGGAAAATTGAGGTCTCCCACTAGTATAGTTTTATTATCTATTTCCTACTGTAACTCATTCAACTTCTCCTTCAAAAATTTTTACCACTTGGTGTATATGTTTTGAGTATTGAAATGACAAGTCTATGGTACCTGATCTCTTTTGATTAGATCTATTTTTGCTTTTGCTTTGTCTGAGATCATAATTGCTTCCCCCCACTTTCTTATCTTCAGCTGAAGCAAAATAAATTCTACTCCAATCCCTTACCTTTACCCTCTGTGTATCTCTGTTTCAAATGTGTTTCTTGTAAACAACATGTGGTAGGAATCCGATTTTTAGTTCATTTTATGGGTAAGTTCATCCCATTCACATTAACAGTTATGATGACTTTGTACTGGGGTTCAGAGTCTTACCGCTGTCTTTCATTGGGCTTCAGGGTTTAGCTGCTTGCTTTCACTGGAAGGTAGGCTTCCCTTTTGGCTTCTATTGAAGGGAGGGGCCTCCCTTTGGTCTTCCTTGGTTGTAGGATTTAGTTGCTGACCTTGACGAGGGGTGGAGCCTTACTTCTGGGTTGCCATAGTAACAGAGTTTTGTTTTTTTTGGTGGCTGCTCCTGGAGGAGGGAATTTGTTGCTGGTCTGTCCCTGTGGTGGGGCCCTGCTGCTGGATTGCTATGGAAACAGAGTTTCTCTCTTAGCAGGTCCTAGGGGAGGGGTCTTGCTGTTGGCCAGCCCAAGGGGTAGGGGATGCTTTACTAGTGGTCAGCAAGAGGCCTATGCCTCACTGGTGACTTGTGCTGGGACTTAGGTTGTTGGAGTGGGGCTTTGTTGTACCTCACTGGTGGATTTACCCAGGCTTAGAGCCTTGCTGCAGACCCCCTGCTGTGAGTTTGGTTGCTCCTGCTGCTGCTGCTTTAGACCTTGCTTCCCTCCACCCCAATGAGACAACCTCTCTTGCCGTACTGTTAAGCTGCTTCCCTGTTCCTACATCAATTTGGAAATGTTTTCACTTGTTTGGAAGGAAATTTGGGAGGGTTTCAGAGGATTGCTTTCTCACACTGTCATCTTGGCAGCAAAAGTCTGCCATATAGTTTTAATAGTAATGGTGGTGATGATGATGATGAGAGGAAGCAAAAAAGTTCAAGAATAACAGAAAGAGCACAAATAAATCAGCAAGCCTTTATCAAGTGCCTACTATGTGCCAGTCAATGCTCTAAACATTGAAACTACAAAGAAAGGCAAAAAAATACCTCCCAAGGAGCTGATAATTCATTGACTTGCAAGCAACTAAGGATGATCAAGATATAGATAGTATAAATTGAAGATAATCTCAGAGGGAATGTGCTGGAATAATAATAACAATGATAGCAAACAGCATTACTTTTTAATAAAAATAAATATTTAAATAAGAATGGTTGCTAATTTTCTGGTAGTATTTAATTTATCATGATATATTAATGATTAATAATTGTTCTAATTATATTGTTAATAATGGAAACTCAGTGTAATAATTAATAATAAAATCCAGCATTTACATATGTTGTATCATTTGATCTTCATGACAATCCTAAGAGGCAGGTGAAAATAGTATAATAATTACAGTTGACATTTCCATTGTGATTTGAGACTTGCGATGTGCTTTTCATGTGTTAACTGATTTGACTCGCACAATAACTTTATGAGACAGGTACTATTATCCTCCATATTTTACACATGAGGAAACTGAGGCTCTGAGAGGCAAGGAAGAAATTTAAGAGGGTTGAAAGTGGTTCACATTTTCCTAAATGAGATCTAACTTCATATCTTGATATGTATTTTTATTCCCAGATCATTATCCACTAGTAGTATCTGTTGAAACTGAATCTATATCTTTATCATTTATCTGTATCTAGCTATACCATATGTAGTAGACTTAGTGGACTAATCATCAAACAGTAAGTTATCATTTGAATGCTACGTGTTTATCATTCCTTTTTTGTTTCTTTATGTCTAGATATACAGGCCAATCTCATCTTGCTAAGAAGATTCTGTATTGTGATGCAGTGATCTAATCAATATAAGACTGCCCATAATTGAGGAGCATCTGGAAATTGTAACCACTGATTAGAAGTTCATAGTAGAACATTTAACGAAATTTTATCTGTGATTCCACGAACAATGGAATAATATACACAATCTATATAATTTCTGAGAATCTCTGCCTGTTTTTAACCACTTTCCCTGGACCCTATGTGTACTTGTGGGAGAATCTCAGATCAGTTGGAGGGCATGTTTTATAACAACCTTTTTTTTTTATATGTCCTTTAACAAAAGGTAACTGAGTATTATTGCTGCATTAATGTCAACCAATGATTAATAGTGGAGCACCCTAGTCAGTATTAATGAACAACAATCAGGAAAGCTATCCCCAACCTATGATTACCTATGACTTTTTTTAATCTATAATTAATTAAACCCGTTAAAGCTACTTTTAAAGCTATCTAGTTTTTCTGTGTTTTCTTCTGATCTTTTTTCTTTACTCATCTGTATATACAAAAAAACCCAAAATTTCAATGAGCTTGCTTTTCTCTTCTCTTCTCTTTTTTTGCATCATCAGGACTACCTATCTCTGTTTCCTATAATCCTTACTCCAATTAAAACCAGTAGGGAAAACAACAACAACAACAACAACCTTATAACCCAAATAAACATAGTCAAGCAAAACAAATCCACATGATAATCGTGTTCAAATATGTATAACTCTTTTGTGTATTAATTCTGCCATTCCCCTGTCAGGAGATTGGTATCATGCTTCATAATAGGTGCTCTGGGAATGTGGTTGGTCATTTCTTTAATTGTAATTCCAAAGACTTATAAATTTGTTTTTCTTTAAAATTTTAGAGTGAAGTTCATCTGATCCTCATCCTACGACCCTTTGTTCCATGCCTTTATACTTTTCCCAATTATGAGAAACAATAAATTCACCCCCTTCTGCCTCCTTTGTAGGCTAGTATACTGAATAAGTGGCAGCTAGATGGCACAGTGGATAGAGTGTTGGGCCAGGAGTGAGGAAACTCCTCTTCCTGAGTTTAAATCTGGCCTCAGACATTTACTACCAGTGTGACTCTGGGCAAGTCACTTAACTCTGTTTACTTCAGTTCCTCAACTATAAAATGAGCTGGAGAAGGAAATGACAAACCATTCTAGTGTCTTTGCCAAGAAAACCCTACATGAGGTCATGAAGACATGACTTGAAATGACTCAACAACAACAACACACTCAATTTACCCTCCCTTTCTTTCCCTTTACTTCAGAAAAGAACTTACCTAGCCTCTGGAAGTCTATTTTTTCATGATTTCCTCAGTCAGTCAGTCAACAAATATATATTAAGTGCCTGTTATGTGCCATGCACTGTGCTAAATGCTGGGAACACAGAGAAATATCTGACAGTTCCTGCTCTCAAGGACTTTACAATCTAATGGGAGGGGGAAGAATGTGCCAACAACTATACACAAATAATTTATATACTGCATAAATTAGAAATAATAAATGGAGGGAAGACTCTAGAGTTAATGGGAATCTAGAATCTCTTTTAATAGAAGATGAGATGCTTGCTGAGACATGAAGGAAGTTAGGGAAGACGGGGAGGCAGAGATGAGAAAGGGGAACATTCCTAAAATATGAGCAAGCCAGTGAAAATATCCAGAGTTGGGAGATTTCAAGGAATGTAAAAGAAGCCAGTATCATTGTATTTCAGTATCTGTAGGAGAGTACAAGGTGTAAGAAGACTAGAAATTTGGGGGATGGATTATCAGATTACAAGAGTCTTTCAATAACGAAATTGCCCTTTGAGGACACACATATAAACTTTGATGTAGACATACACCAAACTCAGCAGGGAGTTGAGTTTGTTTATTTTTTTTCATCAGAAATACACAAAAGTTCTCTATACCATTAAGTATCCATGTTTTCCCCTCTTGGATTGTACTCAGATTTTTGGGGTAAGTTATGTGTGTTTACAAGATAATGCTCTTAAAAAAATGGCTGGATCAGCTCGCAACTCCACCAGCAATGCAACAATGTTCCAATTTCCCCACATCCTTTCCAGCATTTATCATTCTCCTGATTTGTTATTTTAGCCAATCTGACAGGAGAGATGTGGTATCTAAGAGTTGTTTTGATTTGCATTTCTCTAATCAGCAGCGATCCAGAGCATTTTTTCATATGCCTGTAGATAGCTTTAATTTCTTCCTCTGAAAACTGCCTGTTCATATTCTTTGACCATTTCTCAATTGGGGAATGGCTTGTATTCCTATATATTTGGCTTAGCTCCCTGTATATTTTAGAAATGAGGCCTTTATCAGAGATACTAGTTGCAAAGATTTTCTCCCAATTTTCTGCTTCCCTCCTAATTCTTGTTGCATTGGCTTTTTTTGTACAAAAACATTTCAATTTGACATAATCAAAATTATCCATTTTGCATTTTGTAATGCTCTCTATCTCTTGTTGGGTCATGAATTCTTTACTTTTCCACAAATCTGATAAGTAAACTATTCCTTGCTTTCCCAAATTACTTAGAGTATCAACTTTTACTCCTAAATCATGAATCCATTTTGACTTTATTTTGGTATATGGTGTAAGATATTGGTCTATGCCCAGTTTTTGCCCTACCATTTTCCAATTTTTCCAACAGTTTTTGTGAAATAGTGAATTACTGCACTTCTCTCAGCAACCTAAAGGGGCAAGGACAACTCCAGGGGACTCAGGATGGAGAATGCTATCTTCATTCAGAGAAAGAACTGCGAAGTTTGAATACAGACTGAGGCACACTACATGCTCGCCTTTTCTGCTTCTCTTTTGTTTTTGTTTTTGGGGTTTTTTTTTGTTTTTTTGGTTTTTTTTTTTGGTTCTGTTTCTTCTTTCTCATGATTCATTCCATTGGTCAAAATTCTTCTCCACAACTTGACTAGAGCATAAATTAATTCAATGCGAAGTTATACATGACAGTTATATGAGACTTCATGCCGTCTTGGGGAGGGAGGGGGGAGGGAGGGGAGAAAAACTGGAACTCAAAACTATGTAGAACCGTGTGTGGTGAACTAAAAATAAATAAAGAAAAAAAAATTTAAAAAAAAAAAAACAAGATAATGCTCTTTGCTTTTTGGAATAGTATGTTTTGAGCTCTCTTCTTATTTAAAGTAGATCCTGCCATAACTTGTGTAATCCAGCCTGTGATTCCTTAGTACTTTAATTCATTATTTTTGGCTCTATCTTCTTTGACATAAAAATAAATGTTGGGTTTTGGTTATTACATTCCCAGGACTTTCCTTTTAAGGGTGTCTTTCCACAGTAGAAAAGTGGATTCTACTGAACATCTATAATAAATAAAGCAATAGATAAAACATGAGATAAAAGCTCTATAATTTTAAGGAGAGGAAGCTATAAACTTTGCACAAACAATAGATTCCCTGAAAATTAGAATACCCTAAACAAAAATCTATGATCCCATTAAGTAACAAGTAACATTGGAACATTTTTTAAATAAATAAGAAAAAGTAAAGATATGTGCTACCAAATGTAAATTAACTGGAAAGTAGATCAAGAGGAGATAATGCAAGGATCATCTGACTCCATGAAAATGATGATTTTTTAAAAAGCCTATGAGCTAAAGTTCAATAAATTATAAAACTGCTAAGATCTAATACAACCAGTGTTCTGTATCTTTTGTGGTGACTCATCTCTCTAGCCTTACGTGCTGAAATAGGACTTTTAGCCAGGCCCACCCTCTTTCACCTGTTCTGTTTTGTGTTAGATGGCACTATTTAGTAATGACCTATGTTACCTGGGTGACTACACTGACCTATACCTCCAGAGTTTATGCCAGATCTTTGAGTTTCATAGTGCTAGATCTTCAGGGATATTTTTGACAACTTACTCTGGAGTGTCAGGGATCTTGGAGCTCCTGGGTATCAGGTATTTTGGAGTGGATTGCTATCAGTCATGATCACCACCAAAGTTCCTACTGTTGGTTTATAACCATCCTGGATAGTTTTTCCCCTAGGAGCTCTCCACATTTTTTGCCTTAGAACATAATGTTGTATGACTCATGCATCTTTAGCCCCTTTCTGGTAGCAATGGAAGAGTACTGTCTTATTTAACTGTTCTGGTTTGTATCTGATACAGTCACTCATTCCTACTTCCTATTGGCTTCTGGCTGACTTTTTGTTGATGACAGAAGTGGCTTATTGTAGTTTTTCATTAGATGTCTTGATCAGCATTGGGTCTGCTGTGATTTTTAGCCTTTTTGTTTAAACTAGAGTAGGTATTGGGACCTTAACTTCTTGCCTTGGTCCAGGGAATCCTCTTAGCTGATAATTCCAAAAGAGGTTTTTAAATGACAATTTAATACCTATATAATTATTATTATTAGCCTCTGAAATGAATATCAACTCAGTTGTGTGGGGAGAATAGCATAGTATAATAAGTTTTTTATTGTTTCTGATTATGTCTATAGGTTTCTGATCTAAATTTAAAAGCATTATTACTTTCCTGTATTCGAATTTCATGATCCTTTGATAAATATTTAACCCCTAGTGTCTGCTCTGTGACACAGGTTGGGGTAGTTATTATGAAATAGAACCTCCATGTGTGTGTGTGTGTGTGTGTGTGTGTGTGAGAGAGAGAGAGAGAGAGAGAGAGAGAGAGAGAGAGACAGAGAGAGAGAGAGAGAGAGAGAGAGAGAGAGAGAGAGAGAGAGACAGAGAGACAGAGAGAGACAGAGAGAGAATTAGAGACTTTTAAAATAAATGTTTGTTTTAAGAGGAAGTCTAGAATGGAGGAGGGAGAGGTTATTTCTAGGTTTGTGGGAGTATGGGGAGGTAATACGTAGAGTTAATGAAGAATTTCATCCAGAGGCAAATGTCTTCTGGCTAATATAGCTAGCTTAGCATATTGTATGCTGGAATGATAGTGCTTTCTGATTGGAAAATAAAACAAACAGACTGAAAAAACTGACATGAGTCCATATCTTTCTTCTTACATTTACTAACTCTTTGACTGTGGGTAAGTAACTCAATCTGTCTGAGCTTCATTTTCCTCTTCTATAAAATGGAGGTTAAAATACCAACGTTATCTACCTCACAATGAGCTTATCAGAATGCTGGAGTAAAAATGCCTATAGTGACTGCCTTAGAGATTGCATGAGATGAAGAAGAAGAAGAAGAAGAAGAAGAAGAAGAAGAAGAAGAAGAAGAAGAAGAAGAAGAAGAAGAAGAAGAAGAAGAAGAAGAAGAAGAAGAAGAAGAAGAAGAAGAAGAAAAAGAAGAAGAAGAAGAAGAAGAAGAAGAAGAAGAAGAAGAAGAAGAAGAAGAAGAAGAAGAAGAAGAATTAATGGCATTTATATTGCCCTTTAGCATTTGCAAAGTTCTTTTCAAATATTATCATTTGATCTTTGCAATAGTCCTAGGAGGTAGATGCAATTTCTTATCTTTATTATACAGATGAGGAAACTTAAGCAAACAGATTTATATGACTTGCCCAGAGTCACACAAATAGTAAGTCTCTGAGTCAGGATTTGAACTCCACAGGTCTATTATGCCACCTAGCTGCCTTATAAGATAAAGTACGTTACCAACTATAAAATGTTATGCCTGTGCCAAGAATTCAGCCAGGAAACTGCTCTTCCTGTGTAGATTTCAGTTAGAGACCAATAGATAGTTACCACTAGGTAGATTTTGTCTTGTGCTGTGTGTATGATTGGACACTTCCTGAACCTCCTATAGTCTTTCTAAAGTTGAGAAAAGTGACCAAGCAAGATGGCTTGTACCTTAGGGAGTGTAAGTGTATATGTGTCAGTAAGTATTTCTAACTCAATGTTAACTCTAAATGATTAGTATGGGTAAACCTTATTTCCCCAATAAGACTGTAGATTTTTTTCTTTTTTTGATTTCCTTTCCTTACCTGACCAAGAAGCCCTTCAAGGGAGAAGAGAGCCATTGGGAGTACTGGATCATGATGGAAAACTCAATCCAGGACCCCGCCTAATGTGACACCAGCAGGAAGAACCACATGAGGAGGTTCTTGGTCAGGTAAGGTACCTTCTGGGTCTTGGAACCTGCTGAGAGCTGATTCCACAGAATGATGTGAATGGATAAGTTATCTTGCTGGCAGAGCACAAAGACTAGGGCCTTGGATTTTCAAGAGAAAAAAGACTGTATATGTTTTCTATATTCTTTATGGTTTATAGCAGCACTCTGATGATGGGTGCTAAACTCTGACAAACCACCTTATAACTTCCATCTCCCATCACAGAGACATCCAGGATTCTGATGGTAAGTGTTTAAACACCTGTTCTCTAGGGAAAAAAATAATTTTATGCGTGATGCACTTTTCAGTTTTATCTGCATTATTAACATTTTATCTATCAGTTACTTGGGTCTAGATAATCAATGAAAAGAATTATTTAAGCCTTTGTTTAAAGTGTTTCCCAAATCTCCATGCTGAAAAATTAATGGTAGGCTCTCATGAGCTGGTATAAGCTGACTCCAGCTCACCCTCTGAAACATATCGTTAACATACCTCCAATATTCTGTCACACAGACATCTCACTAAAAGACATTATTTCTGAAAAAAATTCTTTTTGTGATTTTTAAGAATTCAAACTATCATTCTTCTTCCAAATATGTTTTTATTGTCCACCTATTTCAAGATAATCCATTATGCTTGAAAAGCAGGGATCAAATGCTTGTACAATTCAATATGTGAGCATTTATTTTTAAATTTACAGAAAGTTTCAAGGAATGTATTTGTTCCATTTTTAAAGAGCCATAATGTTATAAATTAGTTACTAAGAATTCATCATTTTTATAGTCAAAGGGAAGGTGTTTCCATTAATCCTCAAACTAGCAGAATGATTGAGAAAAACAAAGGCAGAATTTATGCAGAAATGGATTCCATAACCAAACTACTGCTTAGTGACCTAGTACTGGGCTATTATAACCAACCAACCTTCTATATTAGCAATATCATACTTGTTATTTCCTTAAGATAGGTATCATGCATATTGTCCCACTCTTTTTTCCCCCTGCAGGATTCTTATCTGCCACAGCATGTACTTGGACAGTTATGAATATTGATGAGATAGTATTTATAAAATACTTTGAGGTCTCAGGAAGAAATTAAAATGAGTTGAAACCATTACTAATATAGTTTCAGTACCTCATTGTAGTAACAGAGAAATGACAGGAAAATAGAGGAAAGAAGAATGAGAAATGAACTGTCCCATTGACAGTCCTTACTTTTCTTCTCATTTTATCCTTTTCCAATTTTAAGTCAATTATGTAAACATTGAAATTTTAAGTGATTTATCATGGGAATGGTGAACTTAGAGGAATCAGAATAGATCTGGGCTGAAATTCTTCCTCTAACACTTATTGGTTTATATGATCCCATACTTTATTTTCTTCAAATAGGGAAAGCCCTGAGAAGTGAGTGAATGCTCTATAATAACAGAAACTAGTAAGGATCAGAGGTAAAACTTGAATTCAGCTATTTCCAGATATCAAATCCAGCCCTTCCTCTGCTAGGCTTAATAAATATTCTGGAACTTTCAAATCACAAGGTTGGTGTGATGATAAAATGACAAAACTGTTTATAAAACACCATGTATATATAAGCTTTTTAGGATGTGCAAAATTTGGTCCTCATCACTAGAGGAGATACAAAGCATAAAAATCTGACTTTTGGTCCTCATTAAATTTAAAATTTTATGAAATTACTAGGGATAGTATGTATGTATGAATAACCAAAATACTAAACAGAATGTGAGTAAACTTGCAAGGAGTGAAAAAGAAAAGATTCTGTGGAAGAAATATCTTTTGGATCTGGTTATTGATACTGAGAAGGAGTTCAAAAGAAGGTGAAGAAAGGAAATAATTCCTGGCCTAGGGAACTACATGAGCAAAGAAAAGGAGATGGGAACATTTAGGCTCTATAGCTTCTTCTATTTCTATGATTTAATAACTAACCCTTCTTTGAACTTGTCTCAGAGAAGGTAAAAAGGAGTCTAATTCTTAAAGAATCCATGTAGGATCATGAGAGAGTGGAGTCAACAACTCAATGTAAAAATTTTGAGAAATGAAAAAATCTAATCTGTGAAGATCAAATGCTATAAACAGAGTTACGTATTTACGGGTCTTATGCAACACTTTCAATGGGGGGATAATATTGTGAGAAGTGCAAAGAGCTAAAAATCAATGCATTGTTTTCATGGTCTCCTATTAAGCTGATTTTGCTTTATGTAATTTCTGTTAAATACAGTACAGTTTTACAGAAATTGATTTGTTCTTTCCTTAAATATAGGCTTCTAATTCTCATTTTTGTCAGGTGTTTGTAATGACAAATTCTTTATGCCAAAAATTCCAAATTACCTACAGTTAATAGCTAGTGTTCATTATCACGGGGAGCTTGCATTTGCTACTACCATCTGGAAATCTCGTCTACCCACACCATAGAGATTAGGGGGACATAATATGCTGA
Organism: Trichosurus vulpecula; assembly: GCF_011100635.1. Classification (NCBI taxonomy): domain Eukaryota; kingdom Metazoa; phylum Chordata; class Mammalia; order Diprotodontia; family Phalangeridae; genus Trichosurus; species Trichosurus vulpecula. Next base: position 218,098,129 of record NC_050573.1, on the reverse strand, counting down.
ACTACCATATGTAACAGTGTACAATATTATTACAGAATGCTGAGTACTAAATATCCCAGTGACCATAATGCTGAACAAATGCACTGTCACATTCAGGTCTTTCTGTTCTGAAATTTTTTTGTGATTGAAGCATGCTTTCATGTTTTTCCCTTGTGGTCCCTAAACCAAGAATTCATATTCCTAAATTAACTAATGAGCTGTGCATGTAGGAGACAACAGAAGCTATAGATACCCTTAACTTCAAAACACAGAAACATACATATTCCTGATGTTACCTAAAGGAACAGTGTCATTATAGTCCTAGGACTTAAGTTATTTACTTGCTTTTGTGTTGGCATTTCATTCTTCAAATAATGAAAATGCATTGACCTAAGGATTTTAAACTATTTTCTCCCAAATATTGCATATCTCAGGATACATGATTTTGATGATTTCAAGAATAAGAGTTATTCAATCAAAAGAGTCTGGAGTCAAAGAATCTGTCTCCAGTTCCTAGCTCTACCACTATCTGTGTGACTTTGAGCAAGTCATATAACTTCTCTACATATCAGTTTTCTTTTCTATAAAATAGGTTTGGGTCTTGAAGCTCTGATAAGCACATGCAGACTGCTTTCTTCTACAACTATGAAAACTCAAGCTGATATTAGATACAAATTTCTTTGATTTTTTGAAAATATGTACCTTTGTATTTCATTTTATAGTTATTCATTGGCTACTGTTTTCTATTCCCAAAGAATGAAGCATTATGGGTAACCAATAATTTGACAGAGCCAAAGAGAGACTTTTTTAAGGATGGGTCATTATTTTTTTACACTAAGGTGGAAATATTTCTCAAGTATTTGCACAGGTTCCTGCCTTCTCAAGCAGAACATGCAGAGCACATTTTAAATAGTGTTTGATACTCCTGGCTATCTCTATGGTAATTGGTTATTGGTCTGTGTTACAGATGTACTTTAATTATACTTGCAGATGATACTGAGGTGGAACTTAGTGCCTAATGACACTGAATCCAGGTGATGCTACAAAGTTAGATATTTTGGAAAAGTGTTCTGGTCTCAAGCTTAATTTCAGACAACTTCATCTTCAAAAGCTGAAGTGAAACCTAACTGATGGCTTTTGTGGCATAGTAACAGCTCCCTTCCACTAAAGTTCATAATCAAAGACTAACTGTTTTCACGTTATATTACTATCATGACAAAAAAACCTTACTTGTTCTGGTTATATAAGTTTCCTTTGACTTGTAAGCATTGTCAAAAGCATTATTTCTGATTTCTGCAATCACTAACAAAAAAGACCATACTTTGTCATATTGTTTGTCTCTTGTATCTCTTTCTACTGTATTCTGGTTCAATTAATTCAACTCAACAATATTTGTTAAGAGCTGAAAATCTGCCAGGTGATGTAATAAGGCTGGGCATACAAAGGCAAAAAACAAAAGAAAACAAAACACAGTCCCTGCCTTCATAAAGTTTGTATTCTATTTGGCCAGATGGGGGAGGGAGCATTTATATAAAACAGCATGTAGCAAAATGTTTATGTAAAATATATAAGGAGTAAACACACAAAGACACAAAAATAAAACTTGAGAAAATTCTGGAGGAGGTGACAAATCATTCCTTAGAGCAGGTGTTGTTAACATTTTTCTGCTTGTTTGTTCTATGGTGCCTTTGGCAATGTACTAAAATCTTAGGCTGATGTTTTTAAATACATTTAATCTTTCAATTAATTGTAATGCAAAAATCACAAAAAAGATTTTGTTAAATTATCCAAACTCTTACCAAGTTCATAGATCTCACATTAAGAATCTTTAAATTAGAGGGGAAAAGATAGATTAAGAAGGTCATACTTGATTTGGGCTTTGTAGGAAAGTGATGAAATGCAGAAAAAAATATTTTTCATGGTGTTTTAAAGTTGTTTAATGTTAATCCTGCCATTTTTTAATTCAAATAATAAAACATTTGTGTACATTTCCCACCAGTCACAGTTTGCTCTAGGCGTGCTATTACATTTGACTTTGAGGCACAGGCAATGTTTAAACTTCCTCTTTAAGGTTAAAATGAACCTGATAGGCCCATGATATTATCTATGTTGAAATGTCAATCAAGTTTCCCATAAACAATCTTTTGCACTAGTGTTTTATATAAGAAATAACACATTCGCTGAATCTCTAAAGAGGCGCTGCAGGTCAGATGCTGAATGAAAATATTGTCCTGAACTAACTCTACTTCCACAAGGTGAACTTTTAAATTGCCCAGCAATATAATAGCTTTATTATCCTTCAGCAAGTTAATGATTTAGAAATTACATTTCTAAAATCATATTATATTACTAAAACTTCACACACACACAAATACACAAATAGGGAGTGTTGTATGAGGAGAGATGGATTTCTTTACTCATGCAAATCAAATAGGAGATATTTATTAAGCACTGAATGACACTCATACATTAGGTAATGCTGTCCCAACATATGGCCTCTCAGCCTCATGCACCCCACGAAAGGATTTCAGGCATCCTGGAAAAAATGTAGGGTTGCCACTATGTACTTTCCTGTTTGTCATGGGGCCTGTGGCAACCAACCATTGTCAGTCTGTCTCTAATCTAACCTATCTGTAGCCCAAAGAGTTTTGTAAGTTGTTCAGGTCTGCATTAGACTATAGAAAGAATATAGTCCTTGATCTCAAGGAATTTTTAATAAATTAAAGGGTATCGCAGGATTTCCAAATTGGAAGGGACTTCAGAGATCATCCAACTTATATCTGATTAGCTGATTAGTAACCTGCTCAAGGCATACCACATATGTGGTAAGCCAGTTCATTGTTAGGCTCCTAGTAAAATGGAACATTCTATCTCAAGGCATTACATTATACTTGTGAATAGCTCTAATTGTTAAGAAGTATTTTATTTTTTTCCCTTTTCTTTTCGGAGCTTCAAGCCATTGTTAATTAGCTCTTCCCTCTGGAGCCATTCAGAATAAAACAAATCCCTTTTCAACATGACAATTGCAACTGTGGTTTTGTCTAGAATATTGGATGTGGGGACAGAAAAACCTGAATTCAACCTCTTCTTTAGATACAACTGTATAGTTGTTTGACCTGGGGGAAGTCCCTTAATCCCTGCTTGACCTTGGTTTCCTTGTCTATAAAATATGGATGATCATAGCGCCTACCTCCTTAGGTTGTTGTGAGGATAAAATGAGATAATAAATGTAAAGCACTACAAAAACTTTAAAACATACGTAAGAAATTCAAGTATTAATGACAATCATCACCTCTCCCATTTTCTTTCCACGTGAGTCTTCTTTTCTTCAGCTAAAACATACCCAGCTTCTTAAATTGAAATTCATCTGAAAAGGAATCAAAATCTTTTACCATCATAGATGTCCTCCTAAAATCTCTCTTCAGTTTGTCAAGATCCTTTGTAAAATGAGGGCCATCATAATGGTCAACATTTGGCTGGACCAGGGAATAACACAGAAATACTATCACTAAAACATTCTGTACACTACGCATCTGAAGGCATCACAGAGTAGCATTAGTATAGTTTAATTGCATTAGATTTATTTGATTTTGTTCTTTGCCCTGTCAAAATGATACATTTTGATCTTACCATTCTCTCAAAGACGTGGAGGCTTTTTTCTTTTCACATAGACTATTATCTAGCTGTGACTTGTGCATTTGTTCGTCCAAATTTTATGTTTTGAAGCCAAATATAAGACTTTGCATTTATTTCTAATACAATTTTTCTCATTATGTTCAGTCTATCCAAATAACCTATCCAACTATTTTTAAATCCTGACTCTTTCAACAAACATGTTTAGCTTTTACATTTTCATGCCATATACAAATTTTATGAATGTGTAATCTATGCTTTCATCCAAGCTATCAATAAAAATATTAAGCAGAGCAGTGTCAATAGCAAAATTCCATGTTACTGGAAAAGTGCCCCCAGTTTGACACGGTGCCAATAATGACAACTCTAGGGAAACAATAATACATTGATGTTCAATTCGATCAACCAAATTTGTTAATCTCCTATGTACCAGACATGATGGTAAGCACTAGGAATAAAAAGCCAACAAATGAAACAGTCCCTGTGTTCAAAGAGTTTACATTCCCTCAGAAGAAGCAATGTTCACAAATAAAAGTAAATATAAAACAGATACAAAGTAAATAAATGATAACATAAGACCTAACCATATATATCTCCCCATTTTATTGACAAGGAAAAAGTAGAACTTTGTCTGGAGATCTGGAAGGCTCTTGAGTTTGTGATGCCAAATCCTAGGTTTTGATCTCTTTTTCCCTCTTTGGTTCATTGTTGGCTTCTTTGGTCATGAAACTCTCTGATTCAAGGGTTTGTGTGTGTGTGTGTGTGTGTGTGTGTGTGTGTGTGTGTGAGTATGTGTGAGAGAGAGAGACAGACAGACAGACAGACAGATTCCTTTGGCAGTCTGTAGTTAAAAGCCAATTGAAAACTCAAAATAACTTCTGAATCAATAAAATAAAACACATATGATTACAAAGGAAGCCAATTACATTATAATAATCAATATATATGTGTGTGTATGTTTGTATATATGTATGTATGTATTGTTCATGGACTTCAGATTAAGAATGACTAATCAAAATATCATTTCTATTTGGCTTTTGTCTACATTTCCGTTTATATGGGTAACAGTGCCAGCTCCTTGTCTATAGACACTCAATTTGACAGTGCATATGTGTAGATAACTATTATTTTACACCAAACAAAATACAGAAGACACAAAGCACTCAACTAGCCCATCAGCTGTCCTCCCAGAAGGGAATTAACTTTGGGTCGATATCACAGCAAACTTTTAATATCCTGGTGAATATCTAGCCTTCACAGAGATATGTAGTGTTATCCTATCAGCCTCCAAAAGGCAAACACACTTCAAGGCTCCTGACTAAACAATCTCCCTCCTAACAGACCTATTCTTTCCAAAAGATTCACCAGCTTTGCCCACAAATAGAATGTCACTCAATAAATAAAAGTGGGTATTAATTTCTTCTTTCTATGAGAAGCATGTTGTAGCAACAAAGTCCCATCTCTTCCTTAAAGTTCCGTTGCTCATTCTCTCAAATTTAGCACCCCCTGTACTTGGAGTTATCCACAAGGCAATTTCCCCCTCCCCCAGGGAAAACAAATAAACAAAAAGAAAAACAATTGGTACTTTTCAGGAAATTTCCATGATCATACTACCTAGGGAATTTTTCTTTTCCACTCTATTTATGAGTACTGCCAATGAACTACCATAAGGGGTATGCATGGATCTCTCATACGTCTGCAGAAAATTTATTGGAATACTAGTTGCTGCCATCCCATAGGGCAGAAAAGTCCATGCTTAGGACAACTCTGTCTCTCTTTCTCATGCATACCTACACTCAAATACATGCAGGTCTGACATGCCTCTTCCCTGAGGCAACGATTTCTAAGTCTTAAGGAGAAGTCAGTTACTATTAGACAGGTTTTCCCCCAAATACAACAACACACATTCAACTCAGAATGTAGGTCTACTAGGATACAAACTATTAGGTTTTCTGTACAGAGACAAAGAATTTCAAAAGAAACAAAGTTGGATTGTTAACTTGCCTTGATAGACCCCTGAAAGGGCAAATGTGGGAAAAGCAAGGACTTGTGTGAGCTCCCCTCTAGGTCCCTCCAAAAACCTATAAAAATGGCTCCAAACAAATTCTAGAGCTGCAGAAACCACAGAATAGCAGAGGGAATCAAGTCTCCGGCCCAGGAAAGCCTGGATGGACATTGAATAAAGTCTATTGCCCAGAGCTTGGAGCAGAGAGGAGCAGAGCCCAGTGTGGGCTGCGCTCGGACCAATCAGCCCAGGAGCCAGGAGGAACAGGCCCTAGTGCCCTGAACCAGTGAGCTGTGGCAGTTACCAGACTTCTCAACCCACCAATACCAAAGAAAACAGAGAAGGTTAGTGGGAAAAGCTTTTGGGACAGAGTGAAAGGAGTTTCCGGTTTGGCCACTGCCCAGGGGTCAGCTGAGGAGGTGCAGCTACAGAACTAAAGCTGCAGTTGCTTCTGGGCCCAGGCCCACATACTGGGAGGAATTAAGTGGCAGATCAGAGCAAGAATGCAGAGCCTGCTTAAGATCTGAGTGAGGTCCGGGGTTGGCAGTTCTTGGGGGAGGAGGAGTGCTGGCGTGGCAGGGCTTGCTGAATAGAAACAGCTCTGAAAACAACAGCACAACCCCTAAAGCTTGGGACAAAGTACTCTACTCTACAAGTAGTCATACCCCGACAAAAAACTCAAGGGTCAAGAAGTTGGCTAGGAACATCAATAGATAGCAAAAACAGTCTCAGAATCAGACTCAGACTTTGGAATATTTCTTTGGGGACAAAGAAGACCAAAACATACAGCCAGAAGAAGTCAACAAAGTCAAAGACCCTACATCAAAAACCACCAAGAAAAACATGAACTGGTCTCAGGCCATGGAAGAGCTCAAAAAGGATTTGGAGAAGCAAGTTAGAGAAGTAGAGGAAAAATTGGGAAGAGAAATGAGAGTGATGCAAGAAAATTGTGAAAAACAAGTTAATGACTTGCTAAAGGAAAATAAAAAAAAATACTGAAGAAAATAACACCTTAAAAAATAGACTAACTCAAAGGTCAAAAGAGCTCCAAAAAGCCAATAAGGTGAAGAATTCCTTGGAAGGCAGAATTAGCCAAATGGAAAAGGAGGTCCAAAAGACCACTGAAGAAAATACTATCTTAAAAATTAGACTGGAGCAAGTGGAAGCTAGTGACTTTATGAGAAATCAGGATATTATAAAACAGAACCAAAGTAATGAAAAAAATGGAAGACAATGTGAAATACCTCATTGGAAAAACCACTGACCTGGAAAATAGATCCAGGAGAGATAAGTTAAAAACTATTGGACTACCTGAAAGCCATGATCAAAAAAAGAGCCTAGGTATCATCTTTCAAGAAATTATCAAGGAGAACTGCCCTGATATTCTAGAGCCAGAGGGTAAAATAGAATTGAAAGAATACACCAATTGCCTCTTTAAAAAGATCCCAAAAAGAAAACTGCTAGGAATATTGTTGCCAAATTCCAGAGCTCCCAGATCAGAGAGAAAATATTGCAAGCAACCAGAAAGAAATAATTTGAGTATTGTGGAAACACAATCAGAATAACGCAAGATCTAGCAGCTTCTACATTAAGGGATCAAAGGGCTTGGAATATGATATTCTGAAGGTCAATGGAGCTAGGATTAAAACCAAGAATCACCTACCCAGCAAAATAGAGTATCATGCTCCAAGGCACAATATGGATTTTCAATAAAGTAGAGGACTTTCAATCTTTCTCAGTGAAAACACCAGAGCTGAATAGAAAATTTGACTTTCAAACACAAGAATCAAGAGAAGTATGAAAAGATAATCAAGAAAGAGAAATCCTAAGGGACTTACTAAAGTTGAACCATTTTGTTTACATTCCTACATGGAAGGATGTTGTATATAATTCATGAGACCTTTCTCAGTATAGACAGAGGGCACAGGGTGAGTTGAATATGAAGGGATGATATCAAAAACAAATAATAAAATTAAGGGATGAAAGAGGAATGTGTTGAGAGAGGGAGAAAGGGAGAGATAGAATGGGGCAAATTATCTCATATAAAAGTGGCAAGAAAAAGCAGTTCTGTTGGGAGGGAAGAGGGGGCAGGTGAGGGGGAATGAGTGAATCTTGCTCTCAACAGATTTGACCTGAGGAGGGACTAACATACACACTCAATTGGGTATCTTACCCCACAGTAAAGAAGGAGGAAGGAGATTAAAAAATGGGGACCATAGAAGGGAGGGCAGATAGGGGGAGGAAGTAATCAAAAGCAAACACTTTTGAAAAGGGACAGGGCCAAGGGAGAAAATTGGATAAAGGAGGATAGGATAAAAAGCAAAATGTAGTTAGTCTTTCACAACATGAGTATTGTGGAAGGGTTTTGCACAATGATACACATGTGGCCTATGTTGAATTGCTTGCCTTCTTATTGAGGGTGGGTGGGAAAGGAAGAGGGGAGAGAATTTGGAACTCAAAGTTTAAAAATAAAGATGTTCAAAAAAAAGTTTTTGCATGCAACTAGGAAATACAGGCAATGGGGCATAAAAATGTGTGTTGCCCTACAAGAAAGTAAGGGAAAAAGGGATGGGGGGGGAGTGGGGTGACAGAAGGGAGGGTTGACTGGGGAATGGGGCAATTAGAATATATGCTATCTTGGAGTGAGTGGGGAAGGTAGAAATGGGGAGAAAATTTGCAGTTCAAACTTTTGTGAAAATTAATGCTGGAAACTAAAATATTAAATAAATACTTTAGCTGAAGCATAAAAAAAGGGCAAATGCCCTTGACAAGAGTCAGTCCTGCATGAACCCAGATAGCCAATGGTTTTATTTTTCTTCTTTTTTTCACATTTCTTTTTTAAATGCTTTAGAAAAATAATTAAGTTTTAGTTTTCAACATTTAATTCCACAAGATTTTGAGTTCCAAATTTTCTCCTCACCTCTCCCCTCCCACCACCCCAAGGTGGAATGCATTCTGATTACCCGTAGCATGGGCAAAGCAAGTGAATCCTGCCTCAGTGCCACCAGAGAGATGCCTGAAATCCACCTCTAATCAGCAACTATACTCTCCCACTGCCTGTGGGCTAAGAGCCCTGTAAGCAACTGCTGCTGCTGCCTCACTACTGTCCTGGGGCTGAGGCTGACAGATCTCCTTTCTCACCCAGGTCCTGGCAGACCTTTCCTACTGACGTTCTAAGTTGTCTTTGGAGTTTTGAAGTTGAGAAGTCTGGAAACCACTACAGCTTCCAGTGATTCAGTCCCCTGAGGCCTGCTCTGGCCCCTGTCAGTGCCAGCACAGACTACACTGGACTGTGCTTTTCTCTCAGATTGGTGCAACAGACCTTTCCTGTGATCTTTCCAGGTTGTTTTTGGCTGGAAATTTGCTTTACCCTATTATCCTGTGGCTTCTGCTGCTCTAGAATTTGTTTAGAGTCATTTTTACTGGTATTTGGAGGGGTTTAGGAAAGAGCTCAAGAAAGTCCCTTCTTTTCTTCCACCATCTTGGCTCTGCCACCCATCCATTTATTTTAGAGAAAACCCTAAACACTAAGACATCAATGAGTATACCCATAGAAGCCACAAGGAATTGTCCCTCAGAGATTTCAAAAGTTTTTTGCAGTATGTAACATTTTGTTTTCCATGTAAATTTTGAAACACTGAAATAATAGCAAAAATCAAAATAATAACAAAATTCTAGGGTGTGGAGAAAGGAAAAGAAGAAATTTGCATGATAATTTTGTTGTATATTTGAAAGAAAAAGCAAGTTGTGCATAGAAGATGTGCAGTTTCATATGCAGTCATCATTTTTATTGTAATGAATTATGAAATGCTTGTTTTATTACACAAATTAAAAATAAATTTTAAAAAACTGAATCAGTTGAGCTTACAGAAAGGCAATGTGTTAATATATTAATTATCCACTGAGGCACTACAATATATGAGTTGTTCATTGGGTGGCATTCTCTTTTACCCAAAAATTCAGTAACCTTCACAGTTTATCGCCTGGAGAGTTTTAGTGTATCTTCCCCAAAATGTTGCAGTACATCCTCTAAAGAGCAGTCAATATTCAGCATGCACACACCCACAAATTCTTTCCCATCTACCACAGTATACATTTTCAAGCAATGATGTTAAAGTTTAAATCTATGCTCTCTAGATTTGAATTTCATCTAGGGGTAATGTGAAATATTGCTCAAAGTATCATAAATATTAAAAATATGATTTTGAAACTCCTGCCCCAGACTAAACCTTCTTTTCTTTGCACTCCTAAGTACCTATGTTCAAGGGACACAGGTATCCAATATAGGGTGACCACAGTGCATTGATCATAAACAATATGAAACGAAAAAGAAAAGAATAAAAATTCCTACATATAGTAATTGACCTCTAGGCATCTTATAAAAGTCTTCCCACAATCCTGTGAGGCAGGTGGTATTATCGTCCCCATTTTATAGTTGAGGACCAAACAGAGGTTGCGTGGTTTCTGTGAGATCACACAGCAAATAAATGTCTAAGACTGGACTTGAACTGAGGATTTCTTGATTCCAGGTCAAGCACCCTATTTGCTGTACCACCAGCTATCTGTTCCCCAGGTACTATTTCTGGGACTCTCTCCCATGGTCAGAGACCCAAAGAAAAATCTAATGTTCCCACTCTCCGAATTTGTCACCTAATCAAGAGTTCAGGGCGGCAGGAGCCAAGATGGCAGTGTGAAAGCAAGGAATTACCAGAGCTCTCTCACAAATTCTGTCAGATACATCTAAAATAGTGAATCTGAGCAGATTTGAGAGAGTTAGAAGCCACTAGTAGACTGAGAGAGGTGGGAGTGCCAGGCACACAGAATGGCTCCAGACCAAACCAACCAAGAATAGCAGAGAAATCCAGTCAGAGTATTGGTCTGGGAGAGAGCTGGGCAAGGAAAACACCAGAGCAGGAACAGGCCCAAGGCAGAAGTACTGGCTACAGCCATGATCCAGCCCCTGGCCTCTCAGCTCAGGACAGGAGTCTGTCAGACCACAGAGCTTGCGACCACTGGAGCAACTAGTCTGGAGGCCTCCAACCCACAGTCTAAAGGTTTGAAAATCACCTTCTTGAACTTCTGGGAGCCATGATGTGCAGGCAAAATGGCTTTTATCCCTCCCTTGAATAAACTGACAGAATAATACTTCAGGAGAAACAGAGGAGCCAGAAGCAGGTCTTCAGTAGCAAGAGAAGTGGGGGAGAGGACCCTTACTATGGTGGCAGAAGGAGACTAGTGCAGGGAGAGAGGTGTCCCAGCAGCCCTCATCTCAGCAGAATAACAAGACTAACAGCCCCAGGGGGTGGAGCTAACAAACATCAATGCCAAGAACACAGACTGGGCTTTGCACAGCCAGGGGAAGTGGCAGACACCAGCACAGAAAACAGCTGAGACCACCCATTCTGTAGAACAGTCCTGGGAAAGAAGAGACCCCTCAGCAGCCAGATCACCCCTATCCCACACCACATGAAACCAGAAGCTGTGGAACATAAAGCCAGTGAGCAGACCCACAGATTCCAGCACAAGAAACTTGGGAGAGAGCCCACTGAGCCTCAGAAACAGAGATCCACTTTAGAAGCCAGGAGGAAAAAAATAACACCATGAAAAAACAAGCTAAGAAGCCAAAGATGATTGATTCGCATTATGGAGACAGGGAAGACCAAAATACTAATTCAGAAGATGACAACATGGACACTACACCAACATCTGAAATCTTAAAAGGGAAAGTGAACTGGTCCCCAGACCAAAAAGCATTCCTGGAAGAACTCAAGGAGGACTTTAAAAAACAAACTAGAGAGGTAAAAGAAAAAATGGAAAAAATTGACCAATGAGAACAAACCTTTAAAAGGTAAAATCAGGGAATCGGTTAAGGAAAAGTGGGATATAAATGGAGAAAATGTCTCATTGAAAAGTAAAATCAACCAAATGGAAAAGAAGATAGAGAAGATAAAGGAAGAAAATATAACATCAAAAATTTGAATTGGGCAAGTAGAAGCTACTGACTTTATGACACATCAAGAATCAGTCAAACAAAATCTAAAAAATGAAAAAATAGAATAAAACATGAAATATCTGATTGGAAAAACAAATGACCTGGAAAATACATCCAGGATAGACAATGTAAGGATTATTGGTGTACCTGAAAGATATGATGCAAAAAGAGCTTGGACAGTATCTTCCATGAAATCCTTAAGGAAAATTGCCCAGAGGTCCTAGAACCAAAGGGTAAAATTATCATCAAAAGAATCCATTAATCACCCCCTGAAAAAGACCCAAAATTGAAAACTCCAAAAAATATTATAGACAAATTCCAGAACTACTAGGTCAAGGAGAAAATACTGCAAGCAGCTAGGAAGAAACAATTCAAATATCACAGAACTACAGTCAGGATCATGCAGGATCTTTCAGCTTCTACCATAAATCACAGGAGATATTGGAATATGATATTCTGAAAGGCAAAGGAGCTTGGACTACAACCCAGGATCAACTACCCAGCAAAATTGAGCATAATTTTCCAGGCAAGGAGATGGACATTCAATGAAATAAGGGAATTCCAGACCTTCCTGATAAAAAGGCCAGAGCTTCATAGAAAGTTTGATCTTCAAGTACAAAACTCAAGAGAGACATAAAAAGGTAAATGGAGGAAAAAAGCCCTAGCTAATCAATAAGGCTAATTAGTTACATCCTGATATAGGATTATTTTGTTTTGTATATGTTTACATATATGTCAATCTTGAGAATTGTATACTTATTATGAAAATTGAAAGGGATATTCATAGACAGAAGGTATCAGTATAAAATAAATTATATAATGATAAAAATATAATTAAAAGATATAAAGGGATAGTTCTGGGAGAATAGATAAGGAGGTAGTAGAAAAGGGTAAATTACATTATGTGAAGAGGCACAAAAACATATTGTAGTAGAGGGAAAGAAGGGAGAGAAAAGAGCAGTATTTGAGCTTTACTCTCATTGGATTTGGTTCACGAAGGGAATAACATAACCTGATAAGTATAGAATTCTAACTTGTCCTACAAGCAGTAGGAGGAGGAAGGGGAAAAAAGGAAGGAAGGTGGTCAGGATGGAGGGAAGAAGTAGCAAGGGGGAAATGGTAAGATAAGGAAGGGGATTCAAGAGGGAGGGTAAACTGAGGAAGGCAGCAGTCAGATGCAAAACTCTTTTGAGGAGTGGAAGGGGAAAGCGAGAAACAAAAGCATAAACAGGGGACATAGGATGGAGAAAAAGACACAGATAGTAATCATAACTGTGAATGTGAATGGGATGAACTCTCCCTTAAACCGAAGTGGATAGCAAAATGGATTAAAAACCATAAATATACAATAGGGTCTTTACAAGAAACATATTTGAAACAGGGGGATACACACAGGGTAAAGGTAAAAGGCTGGAGTAGAATACATTGTGCTTCAGCTAAAGTAAAAAAAGCAGGGGTAGCAATCCTAATCTCTGACAAAGCAAAAGCAAAGATAGATCTAATTAAAAGAGATAAGGAAGGACAATACATCCTGCTAAATGTCAGCATAAATAATGAAGCAATATCATTATTTAACACATATGTACCAAGTGGAATAGCAGACAAACTCTTAGAGGAGAAGTTAAGGGAGTGACAGGAAGAAATAGACAGCAAAACCATACTATTGGGGGACCTCAACCTCCCCCTCTCTAAAACTGATAAATCTAACATCAAAATAAATAAGAAAGAAGTTAAGGAGGTGAATAGAATTTTACAAAAGGCAGTATGATAGACCTCTGGAGAAAACTGAATAGGGATAAAAAGGAATATACTTTTTTCTCAGTGGTATATGGCACATACTCAAAAATTGACCATATACTAGGGCATAAAAACTTCACAATCCAGTGCAGAAAGGCAGAAGTAGTCAAGGCATCCTTTTCAGATCATGGTGCAATAAAAATTATTTGTAACAAAGAACCATGGAAAAATAAGCTAAAAATTAATTGGAAACTAAATAATCTAATTCTAAAGAATGAGTGGGCCAAAGAAGAAATCATAGAAACAATTCATAACTTCATTCAAGAGAATGACAATAATGAGACAACATGCCAAAACTTATGGAATGCAGCAAAAGCAGTTCTTAGGGGAAGTTTTATATCTGTAAATGCTTACATAAATAAAATAGAGAAAAAGGAGATCGATGAATTGGGCATGCAACTGAAAAACCTAGGAAAAAAACAAATTGAAAATCCCCAATTAAACACCAAATTAGAAATACTGAAAATCAAAGGAGAGATTAATAAAATTGAAACCAAGAAAACTATTAAATTAATAAATAAAACCAAGAGCTGGTTTTATGAATAAAATAAAAAAATTGATAAACCTTTGGTCAATTTGATTTAAAAAAAAAGAAAGGAGAAAATCAAATCACCAGTATCAAAAATGAAAAGGGTGAATTCACCTCCAATGAAGAGGAAATCAAAACAATAATTAGGAGTTATTTTGCTGACTTCTATGCCCATAAATTAGACAAACTTAGGGATATGAATGAATATCCACAAAAATATAAATTGCCCAGGTTAACAGAAGAGGAAGCAAAATTTCTAAATAACCCCATCTCAGAAAAAGAAGTTGAGCAAGCCATCAATGAACTCCCTAGGAAAAAATCCCAAGGGCCAGATGGTTTTACAGGTGAATTTTATCAAACTTTAAAAGAACAATTAATTCCTATGCTTTATAGATTACTTGGGAAAATAGGTGAAGAAGGAGTCCTACCAAATTCTTTTTATGACACAAATATTGTACTAATACCTAAACCAGGAAGAGTCAAAACAGAGAAAGAAAATTATAGACCAATTTCCCTAATGAATATTGATGCAAAATTTTAAATAAAATATTAGCAAAAAGATTGCAGCCACTTATCACGAGAATAATATATTATGACCAGGTAGGATTTATTCCAGGAATGCAAGGCTCATTCAATGTTAGGAAAACTATCAGCATCATTGATCATATCAACAACAAAACTAGCAGAAACCATATGATCGTCTCAATAGATGCAGAAAAACCCTTTGACAAAATACAGCACCGATTCCTATTAAAAACACTAGAAAGCATTAGAATAAATGGAGCCTCCCTTAAAATTGTAAATAGCATCTACCTAAAACCATCAACGAGCATAATTTGTAATGAGGATAAGCTAGATGCATTCCCAACAAGATCAGGGGTGAAACAAGGATGTCCATTATCACCCCTATTATTCAGTTTGGTACTAGAAACATTAGCATTAGCAATAAGAGAAGAAAAAGAAATTGAAGGAATTAGAATAGGCAAAGAAGAAACTAAATTATCACTTCACAGATGATATGATGATTTACTTAGAGAATCCTAGAGAATCAAGTAAAAAACTACTTGAAATAATAAACAACTTTAGCAAAGTTGCAGGATATAAAATAAACCCACAAAAATCCTTGGCATTCCTATGCATTACTAGGAAAGCCCAACAGCATGAGATAGAAAGAAAAATTCCATTTAAAGTTACTGTAGATACTATAAAATATTTGGGATTCTATCTGCCAAGACAAACCCAGGAACTATATGAACATAATTATAAAACTCTTTTCACACAAATAAAGTCAGATCTAAATAAATGGAAAAATATCAGTTTCTTATGGTTAGACTGAGCTAATATAATAAAAATGACAATTCCACCTAAATTAATTTATTTATTCAGCACCACACGACTGAACTATGAAAAAATTATTTTACAGAGCTGGATAAAATAATAACAAAATTCCTCTGGAAGAACAGGAAGTCTAGAATATCTAGAGAATTAATGAAAAGAAATGCTAGGGAAGGTGGCCTAGCCATACCAGATATCAAACTGTACTATAAAGCAGCAGTCATAAAAACTACCTTGTACTGGCTAAGAAACAGAGTTGTGGATCAGTGGATTAGGGTAAATACACAAGATGCACTAGTCAATGACTATAGCAATCTATTCTTTGATAAACACAAAGAATCCAGTTTCTGGGCTAAGAATTCACTATTTCACAAAAACTGCTGGGAAAATTGGAAAATGGTAGGACAGAAACTGGGCATAGACCAATATCTTGCACCATAAACCAAAATAAAGTCAAAATGTGTTCATGATTTAGGAATGAGGGCTGATACCATAAGCAATTTGGGAGAGCAAGGAATAGTTCAACTCTCAGGTTTATGGAAAAGAAAAGAATTCAAGACACAACAAAAGATGAAGAGCATTACAAAATGCAAAATGGATAATTTTGGTTATGTTAAATAGAAAAATTTTGTATAAAAAAATCCAATGCAACAAAGATTAGGAGGGAAGCAGAAAATTGGGAGAAAATCTTTACAACTAGTGTCTCTAATAAAGGCCTCATCTCTAAAATATGCAGGGAGCTGAGCCAAATTTATAGGAATATAAGTCATTCCCCAACTGAGAAATGGTCAAAGGATATGAACAGGCTGTTTTCAGAGGAAGAAATTAAAGATAGGCGTATGAAAAAATGCTCTAAATCACTACTGATTAGAGAAACTCAAATCAAAACAACTCTTAGGTACCATATCTCTCCTGTCAGATTGGCTAACATGACAAAACAGGAAAATGATAAGTGTTGGAGAGGATGTGGGAAAATTGGAACATTGTTACATTGCTGGTAGAGTTGTGAACTGATCCAGCCATTCTGGAGATCAATTTGGAACTATGCCCAAAGGGCTATAAAAATGTTCATACCTTTTCAACCAGTAATACCACTTCTAGGGTTGTATCCCATAGAGATCACACACGTGGGAAAACGACCCATACGTACAAAAATATTTATAGTGGCTCTTTTTGTAGTAGCAAGGAATTGGAAATCAAGGGGATGCCCATCATTTGGGTAATGGCTGAAGAAGTTGTCGTATATGAATATAATGGAATACTATTGTGCTATAAGAAATGGGGAAGATATGGACTTCATAATTACCTGGAAATACCTACATGATATAATACTGAGTGAGCAGAGCAGAACTAGGAGAACATTATACATAACCACAGATATATGGATTCTGTGATGACTAACCTTGATAGACTTAGCTCTTCTCAGCAAAACAAGGTTCAAAGACAACTCCAAAACTCATGAGGGAGAGAGATATCTACATCCAGAGAAAGAACTATGGAGACTGAATGCAGATTTAGGCAAACTGTTTGCTCTCCTTGTTTTCTTTTTTTCTCTTTTTGTTTTTGTCTTTTTTTTGGTTTTGTTTCTTCTTTCTCATGATTCATTCCATTGGTAATAATTCTTCTTTACAACTTGACTATTGTGTAAATAAGTTTAATGTGAAGTTATATGCAGAAGATATATTGAATTCCATGCCATCTTGGAGACAGAGGAGGAGGGAGGGGGGAAGAAAATCTGGAACTCAGGTTTATGTGGAACTGAATGTTGTAAACTAAAAATAAAAAATTTTAATAAAAAAAGATTTCAGTGACTATTTTTATTTATGCCTGGATCTTCTCTTTTTATCAATAATTTCAGTATCTGGCTTTATCTTTCTCTCCTTTCCATCCTCTACCCTTCCACTAGAGTATTGAGGAAAGTGTTTTTCTTCTGTATGGTCAATGCTGATGTGGAATTGGGGTCACACAGGTCTGGGGATTATTTTATGTTGTTCTGTGTTTCCAAGGTTGTAATTACAAAGAAATTGCTCTTCAAATGAGCTGGTGTCAAGCCTCTGACACAGATGTTTGTGATGACCCTCTTTCAAGATGTTCCATAATGGAAGAAATTGCCATAGTTTACAATCCTTCGGTAAAGCTCTGAAGAACCTGCAGTCACTTTCACACATGATAAGACAGTGGAGTAGGATTTGGCATTTGGAGCGCTCCTACACATAACAGAAGTATCTTTTAAAAACTTTTCAGAGTTATATGACTTTGAGGGCTATCTCTCAAGGGTTGTGCTATTTTTTGTGCCCTACCACCAAATTTTCTATCATCTATGTTCTTCTTGTTGACTTCCTTCTTCACTGTCAGTTTTTGCTCCTTATGTTTGTTATTATAAGTAAACATGTTGTAAGCCTCAATGTGGATTATAAACACATCCTTATTTTTTATGATTAGCAATTATTCTCATCATTCTTGCTGCCATTTCTGCCATAACAATTGCTGCTAGTATTCATATTAACATCCATTGTTCTCTTTCCTTTTCTTGATTTTTTTTATTTAATCTTTTCTTTTTCTACCACTTCACTAATTCTCCCATTATTTTACATGAAAAAGCTGGTAGTATTATAGTGATCTGCAGCCCACATATGGAGTGGAATATGTGTTTAGAGAAGACTAGTACCTCTGGTGTGAGGGCTGCTGAGACCTTTTCTAGGCTGCTTTCCACCCTTAATGTCCACTTGATCCACTCAACTCTCACCTTTGGGTCCAAAAAGCTGTGGCATGTACAGCAGCCACACCTCAATAAGCCATTTTTGTAGACAAGCTAACCAACATGAAATGAATTGAGGGGTCTCGAACACTTTGGTGAGTTAGGGGGATGTCTATCACAAGTATGTGAACACTTGCCCTGGCAGAATAGGTGGATCAGAATACTTTGTTCCAACAACCACAAAGGCAGCTGAAGCAGGTGCTGTACAGATCCAGATAACAGTATTGAGTGAAACAAGGCTGGCAAATGAAGGTGAGCTTATAGAAGTAAGAGCTGTATCCTTTTTTTTTGGAGTGGCCATAGTGAAGGCATGAAATTGGCATGGGTTTTGCGACAAAACCTAATCTAGTCAGCAAGCTTGTATGCCTACTAAAAGAAGTAAATGACATCCTTATGACAATGTGATTGCCATTTACAGGAAAGTGTCACACCACCATCATCAGTACATATGCTCCCACAATGACAAACCCTGGTGAAGACAAAGAAAAAAAATGTTTGAGGACCTGGAAACCCTCATCATCAATGTGCTGAAGGATAACAAGTTGATAATTCTGGGTGACTTCAATGAAAGAGTATGTTTAAACTGCCAGATCTAGCACGGAGTCCTTGGAAGGAATCGAGTTGCGAACAGCAAAGGCAATGCTCACTTACTACTGAAGACTTGTGCATCACATGACCTTCTCATCATCAAACCTATCTTCCATTTATCTAAATGTAATAAAACTTCATGGATGTACCCTCACAGCAAACATTGGCATTTAATAAACTGTGTGATTATAAGAAAAGACAGACAGGCTGTAAGAGTGATGAAGGTGATGTGTGGCAAAGAGTACAGACTGAACATAAACATGATCTCCAAGCTAAAAATATACATCCAAAAAAAGCAGCAGCCCCAAGGCAAGATGATTACTGTAAGACTTAATGTCTACAGATTAGAGCTCTTCTCTCATCAGGAACAGTTCCTTGATAACTTGGAGAGAAGCTGAGCCAACACATAGTTGGCAACAGTGGAACAGAAAAGGAGTGGACGGCTTTCAGAGATTTCATGTGCGGAACTGCATTACTTATCTGGGTCACAACACTCACAAACATCAAGAATGGTTTAATGAAAATGGCAGGAAAATTCAGAAACTGCTAAATGAAAAATTAGAACTCTACAAGGGTTTAACAGCAAGATAGCTCATCCATCACTAAGAGGCATCATTTAGTTCCTTCAAAAGTAGAGTGCAAGTGAAGTTTAGAGAGATGCAAGATTATTGGGTCAGAAAGAAGGCAGATGAAATTAAGTTTTATGATGATAGTAACAATCCAAAGCATTTTATGATGCCCAGAACATTGTTTATGGTCAAAGACATATGCGGCATCTCAACTACTCACTGGTGATGGAGTCATACTGATTAGTGATAAGGATATGGTCCTGGAAAGATGGGCTGAAAATGTCTGTAGTGTCCTTAACAGACTGCCATCCATCAATGTAGCCATTGAGTATATATACCTCAGGTTGAAGTGAATCCCTCTTTATCCAAATTTCTAGCTAAAGATGAGATTTAGAATGAAATTTGGCTCCTCTAATGTGGCAGAGTATGTTACTGATTTTATTCCAGCTGAGATTTACAAGGCAGGGGGTCCACTGCTCATATAAAAGTGGACTTAAATTTTCCAGAATATATGGTAAGAGGAAGTTATCCTCCAGGAGTTCAAAGACACCTCCATTGTCCATCTCTATAGAAGTAAAGGAAATATGTTGTCCTGTGATGATCACAGTGGGGTGGGGTTTCTCTCTTAGTCATTGTTGGCAAGATTCTTTTCAGAGTACTCCTTGATAGGCTGATCCTTCACCTGGAAGATGGTCATCTTCCCAAGAGCCATTATGTCTTCATAGAAGGCTAAGGAGCAGTAAATATGGTGCTTGCTACACAACAACTTCAGGAGAAATGCCAAGAAAAAACAGTCTGAAAACAATATTTGTCAATTTGACCAAGGCCTTTGATGCTATCAGTCAAGAGGGCTTATAGGAAATTATGTCAAAATTTGGTGACCTAGAGGTCTTCCTCACTACTATACATCAATTTCATGGTGGCGTGCTTTTCCGGGTTCTGGATAGTGGATGATGTCCTTGAAGGCCCTGTGCTTGCTCCCATGCTTTTTAGCTTGATGTTTTCAGCAATGTTTTCAGATGCCTTCAGTAATGTAGAACATGACATCAAGGTCAGCTACCACACTGATTGTAAATTATTTCACCTGAAAAGGCTAGAAGCCAAGACTGAAATAAAGGGAGAGTTGATGCTTATTTTTTTTTGTTTATTTCTTTGAACAATTGTATACTCAATGCAACCTCTGAGATACAACAAAGTATGAATTGATTCTCTGGTTTTTCTGCCAATTTTGCCCTAACAATTAAGACCAAGAAAGCACAGATCCTCTATCAGCCAACACCATATTATCCATATGTGGAACTATTGGTTACAGCAAATGGAGAAATTTTGAATATTGTGGACAAGTTCATTTACCTTGGCAGTATATTTTCTAGGGATGTACACATAGGAAATGAGGTTGATGCACTCATTGCCAGAGCTAGCTCATTGTTTGGGAGACTCCAAAGTAAAGAAAAGGTATTAGACTACCTACCAAAACTAAAGGTCCAGAAAACCATTTTGTTGATCTCATTGTTGCATGCCTGTGAAATCTGGAAGGTATACCAATGCCATGCCACGAAACTGAATTGCTTCCATTCGAAATATCTTAGGAAGATTCTAAAGATCACCTGGCAAAATTAGGTACCAGAAACTGAAGTCCATTCTCAATATAAATTGTCAAGCATTCAAACTCCACTGCAAAGAGCAAAACTCTGATGGTCTGGCCACATTGTTCAAATGCCAAATGGAAGTTTGCCTAAAAGACTATTTTACAGAGAACTCACGCAAGGCAACACTCAATATGGAGGTCAGAAGAAATGATACAAGAATATACTCAGGGGCAGTTAGGTCAGGCAGTGAATAGAGCACTGGCCCTGGAGTCAGGAAGACCTGAATTCAAATCTGGCCTCAGAGACTTGATGCTTACTAGCTGTGTGACTTTGGGCAAGTCACTTAACCCCAATTGCCTCTCCTCTCCCTTCAAAAAATACATTGAAGGTCTTTCTTAAGAACTTTTGAATTGATTATGTGACAAAGAAAATACTGACAAAGGACTGCCCAGCATGGTGTGTCTGCATTAGAGAAGGTACTGTGCTCTAAGAGTGAAGCAGAATCACAGTAACTCAAAAGAGAAATGAGACACACAAATTCAGAGATATCTCCACTTCAAATATTCATATGGACTATATGTGCCCGGCCTGTGGTAGGGTGTTTTAAACTTGTGTTGGTCTGATCAACCACAATCAAACGTATTTGTCCTCGACCTCAACATAGTGATGCCACTTTGGTCCTCCTTAAGAACAAAGAATAACAAACAACCCATAGATGAAATTTGAGAAGAACGATAAAGTACAGGCTTTCCCTCAGCATTCCAATCTCAGAAAGCATTGAACAGAATACCGTAAACACATTGTAAAAGTTTCCAGTAATATAGAAAAAATAGAACATAGCACCTACTCAAAAAGAATAGGAATTCAAATAGTTCAAATAGGAAGCTGTCAAATGGTTTGCTGGAGTAAACTTCTCCTCCTTTCCTGCTTCTTCATAGTCCCTCTTTAGTGACTGTCTCACACTGGTAGCCTACAGTCTGTCTTTTCCCTGCACCTCTCCTCACCTGAAAGATCTTTCATACCTTTTACTGGCCACAGAATACTGTAGTTGAATCAGGCACAACAATTATCATGGACACTGTAGTTTCCAAAGTTACTTAATCCATATTACTATTTTTCTTTCAGTCCTTATTTTCTTGACCACTTTCTTGGATACAGTGCTGCTAAGCACCCTTTTTCTTCTAGGATAATTTCTCCTTTACTGTGTTTTCTCCTTCACTATTTGACCACTCTATATCAGTTGTTTTTCATTTTTTGTTTGCTAATTCATCATTCACATCAAGCCCCTAAGTGTACCTACCCTAAAGTTCTGCCCTGCCCTGGTCCATTCTCTCTTCTTTCTCTATATTCTGTGAGTTGTTTCATCAGATCCCTGGGATCTAATTATCTTCTGTATGCAGATGTACACAGTTTCCAAAGTGATTTTCCTTAAATGCAGATCAGACATGTGTTTTAACAATCCGGCTAGCAGCTTCTGTGGGGGCGTAAGATCCACCCACAGCTGCCGGCATGCCAGGAAAGCACAGTTTCTTTTTATCTCCTTAAACAAGGAAAGCATGGTGAAGGGGTTGACCAGCTTACTTTAATCCAGCATTCAGTTAGTTCAGGGGAGCATACAGACAAGCATCAACAGACAGACCAAATACAGATTCATTCACTTACTTCAGGGGAAAAAGCCAGCACCCTGAACTTTAGGACATTCATTTAGTTCAGGGGAAAAACAACCAGCACCCCGAACTTCAGAACAAAATACAAACAAATTACAAATATCAACAGACAGACCCAATACAATTCATAGTTACCAACATCTAGGTTCAGCCCGAGAGTTCGGGCTTCCCCAGAGTCACGCTCCCCACCACTGCCGCGCCAACCAGAAAAGGAAAAAAAGGAATCTTCAAGCCATCTTCTCCTCTCCTATAGAGTTTTTGACATCATCAAGCACCACCTGAATGACCAGGGCTGATTGGTTCTTGAGTTGGCCCCTCCCCCTAGGTTAACACCCAATAGGGCGTGGCTCTGGAGTCAACACCTCCCCTCAGCCAGCCTCATGGATCATCACACAGGAAGTTCTCTGCTCCCAGGCATGGGTCTCTGGGGTTCCTGCCCTGGAAGAGAAGCAGCACATCCACGCAGACCAGGTCATCACCTAACAGAGGCGGACCCAAACCCACGTGGTCCAAAAGCCTCTGCTGTCCTAGACATGTAAACTAGGCCCTCCCCAGAGTTAGCCCTAACAGGGGCCCAGAACCCAGCAAGGCTCAATGAGATAAACTGAGTCACTCAAAGAAAACAAAGGCCATTCTGGTCACAACATGGCATTCCCCTATTCAAGATGCATTAACAGTTCTCATTTCCCTAGTTGATAAAATATTAACCCCTCAATTTATCTTTAAAAGTTCTTCCCTATCTGGCCCAAGCCTCTCTTTCCTATCTTGTTATATATTACTCCTGTTTCCAAAGCTCTAAGTCAGCCAAATTGGCATTCTATTTGATTTTCACATATAGGAAAACATCTTCCATAACCTTGACTTTATACTAGCCATCATCTTTGCCAGGAATGTACTCTCATTATTTTTTTAAACAAATGTTTATTTTTCCTATTTATTCATTTTTTAGTTTTCAACATTTACTTCCAAAAGATTTTGAGTTCCAAATTTTCTCCCCATCTTTCCTCTCCCCTACTCCAGGAGAGTGTACATTCTGATTACCCCTATCTCCAGTCTTCCCTCCCTTCTGTCACACACACCCCTTCTCTTATCACCTTCCACTCTATTTTCTTGTCAGGCAAGATAGATTTCTATTCCCCATTGTCTGTGTATCTTATTTCTCAGTTGCATGTAAAAACAATTTTTAATATTCATTTGAATTCTACATTTTCTCCCTTCCTTCTTCTCCACCCACTCTCTCTGAGAAAGCAAGCAATTCAATATAGGTTATACATGTGTAGTCATGTAAAACACTTCCATAATATTCATATTGTGAAAGACTAACTATATATCCTTCCATCTTATCCCATCCCTCATTTATTCTATTCCGTCCTTTGACCCTGTCCTAACTCAAAAATTTTGCTTCTGATTACCCTCTCTTCCCATTGGCCCTCCCTTTTATTAACCCCCTTTCTCTTACCCTTCCCCCCTATTTTCTTGTCAGGTAAGATAGATTTTCATACCCAATTGAGTGTGTATGTTATTCCCTCCTTAAGTCAAATCCAATGAGAGTAAAGTTCACTCATTCCATCTCACTTCACCTCCTTCCCTTCAATGGCAAAAGCTTTTTCTTGCCTCTTTTATGTGAGACAATTTGCTCCATTCTACCTCTGTTTCTCATTCTCCCAATACATTCCTCCCACTCATTTTTAGATATCATCCCTTCGTATTCAACTCGCCCTGTCCCCTCTGTATCTCTCTCTCTCTCTGTATGTATACACATATATATGTATGTATATGTGTATATATGCATGTATATGCATGTATATATACATATGTGTGTATATATGTGTGAATACATATGTGTATATGTATACATATACATGCATACACTTATATACATAGATGAATTCTTGAAAGTCCTCTATTTCATTGAATATCCATTTTTTACCCTGAAGGACTATAGTCAGTTTTGCTGGGTAGGTGATTCTTGGTTTTAATCTTACTCATTTGACCTCCAGAATATCATATTCCAAGCCCTCGGATCCTTTAATGTAGAAACTGCTAAATCTTGTATTATCCTGATTGTGTTTCCACAATACTTGAATTGTTTCTTTGTAACTGCTTGCAATATTTTTACTTAACCTGGGAACTCTGGAATTTGGCTACAATATTCCTAGGAGCTTTCCTTTTCCTTTCAGGAGGTGTTCAGTGGATTCTTTCAGTTTTTATTTTGCCTTCCAGTTCTAGAATATCAGGGGAGTTTTCCTTGATAATTTCTTGAAAGATGATGTCTAGGCCCTTTTTTATTATGTCTTTCGGGTAGTACAATTATTTTTCAATTCTCTCTACTGAATCTGTTGTCCAGGTCAGTTGTTTTTTTCAGTGAGATCTTTCACATTGTGTTCTATTTTTCAGTTTCTTGGTTCTATTTTATAATTTCTTGATTTCTCACAAAGTCATTAGTTTCCATTTGCTTCATACCAATTTTTAAGGAATTATTTTATTCAGTGAACTTTTGGACCTCCCTTTCCATTTGGCCAATTCTCCTTTTAAGGCATTATTCTACTCATTGGCTTTTTGGACCACTTTTTTCCATTTGCATTACTCTATTTTTTAAGATATTATTTTCTTCAGTATTTTGGGGGGTCTCCTTTAGCAATCTGTTGACTTGTTTTTCATGATTTTCATGCATCACTGTCATTTCTCTTCCCTATTTTTCCTCTACTTCTCTTACTTGATTTTCAAAATACTTTTTGAATGCTTCCATGGCCTGTGATGAATTCATATTTTTCTTGAAGACTTTGGATGTAGGAGCTTTGACTTTGTTGTCTTCTTCTGGTTGTATGCTTTAATCTTCCTTGTCACTAAAGTAAGTTTCTATATTTTCATTTTTTCTGCTGTTTGCTCATTTTCCCAGGCAATAACTTGACTTTTGAGCTCTTTGTCAAGGTAGGACTCTGATTCCACAGGGGAGATTGCTCTGTCCCAAGCTTCAGGGTTTTTGCACAGCTGTTTTCAGAGATTCCTCTAGGCACCTGTACATTTTCAGCTCTCCTGAGGTGGTATGATCCAAGAAGAGGTGTTTATTCCTCTCCTGGCCTGTGCTCTGGTCTGTGAGTGGCCTCAAGCACTATTTTCTGCCTTTTAACTTTGAGAAGGGTCCCCTCTCTCCTGCCACCATAAGTTCTGCCACAGCAGTGTTCCTCCTCCCCCAAGGACTGCCACCCAGGACTGCAACTCAGATGGAAACATGGACATAGCAAGAGAATCCTGCTTCAGTGCCAGCAAAGACATCCCTGCAATCCACCTCTGGTCAGCTACCTTATTCTCCACTGTCTGTGGGCTGAGAGCTCCAGAAACAGCCACTGATGATACTTGGGACCAGGGGTGGACTGCACTCCTCTCTCACACAGGTCTGACAGTTTTCCTACTGACCTACATTGTCCTTGGTGTTTTGAGGTTTAGAAGTCTGGAAGCTGCCATAGCTGCTAGTGATTCAGTCTGCTGAAATCTGCTCTGGCCTCTCTGTGCCAGTGTGTCCCATGCTGAACTGTGCTCCTCTCTCAGATTGGTGCCACCGACCTTTCCTGTCCACCTTCCTTGTTGACTTTGGCTGGAAATTTATTTCACTATGTCATTTTGTGGGTTCTGCTGCTTTAGAATTTATTCAGCATCATTTTCACAGGCATTTGGAAGGGTTTGGGGGAGAGCTCAAGCAAGGTTCTGCTTTTACTCCTCCATCTTGGCTCCACCCCCCCCTTCATACTCCCTTTTCACTTCTAACTTATAAAATCCCACTTTTCAGTGTTTGATAAACAGTAAGTAGGCTTACTTAGTAAGTTCAATAAACACTTGTTGCCTTGACTTGATTTTTCCATCAATATAAAGAACAAGCCCTAATATTTATAATGCCTCTCCTGATGTCCCACAACTACTATTACCTTCCCTCCCTAATGACTTTGTATTTGCCTATCTTTTGTGTATTTTGTTCATATTATTCTGTATAGACTGACTTAAATACGTAGTTGTTATTCCCATTTCCCAACTCTTTAAAATGTTAGCACATTTGGAGGACAATCAAATTTTGTTTTTCTATTCTCACATGCCTAATGCAGTCCCTGGAACATAGCAAAACCTTAATAACTTTTTATTGATTAATCATTGATAAAAAGTTATGACTTTGCACCACCCAATCATGAAAAGATTCTGTCCCTTCTTTTACTGATGAAACTATATTATTTCTTATCTTTGAGTCTTCAGACTTCTTGGCTATGTTTGTTATTGGATGCTAGGGGCTCCTTCTATTCTACAAAAGGTTTGGGGTTTTTATTGCATATGTGTTTTTGTTTTGTTTTGTTTTGGCTATACATTGATGGAAGAGTATTCTAGGTACTTTAAAATTGGAGAAAGTTCATTTCTAGTTTGCCATCATTATACTACTATGTGATTTTCCAAGGAATTCAAGTATAATTGGTAGATATATTTGGAAGCCTTGCCTACTGTGTATTGAATGATTTTGTTCTTTGTCCAAAGGAAATCCTTTAAGTCCTGTTTTGATAAACTGTTAAGTACTGCTCACAGTAATGCTAACTGAAATATGTGGTGTTTTCTTCTCTTCTACTTGTGAATTAAACTATTCTTTTAAAAAATAGCAGCTATACAACTTCCTCCATAATGCAACATTTAATAGGAGACTGTGGAAGACAATATGCATATGACTCTTGCCCTTGAGTGTGGAAGTTTCATATTTTAAATGTTTTATTATTCTGACATACTTCATTGCATGGTTTAAAAAGGGCTATTTGCCTCCTATCTCCTCAGAAAATTATTCTAAAGGTATTATATATGTATACGTATATATATATATATATATACATATATATATATATATAAAGATAGATAGATAGATATTTTAACTTTGAAGGAAGCTAATCTTAACATTAACTTCTTCTCTTATTCTCCTCCCCCTCCTTTTTTGGTCTATGTCTTACAGAGAATTGAAAATAAGATGCTAGGGCATAATATCTTTGCAATGCTGTCTTCTACAGCATATATTTGGCAATTTCATTTCTTGTTTCCTCTCTGAGCATATCTTTGTGGCATGTGCAATGTTTCTAATTTCCCATTTTCCACTCTCTGGAAACCTCATTTCTAATTTCAGTAGTTGTTCATCCTCTTTGTTTTCCCATAACATATGCAAAAGACATCCAATAACCTTGCAGCTTCTCTGAGTTTCCTCACTAAATCTTCCCAAGTGTGCTTAGGGGGACAAATACAGGGCTCTACTTTACCCATTGCTATCATTCATGTAGCACTGAAGGAGATACAGCTAATGGTCTGATGAGAACTTTCAAGTATTTTATGCTCATATTTTATTTCTGTTGTGTTTGCGGATTTGATTTAAGTCGTCAAAATTCCTTCTTTATCTCATTTGCCAAAAGCAACCAAATCTTCCAGAGTCTGTCATTCCTTCCTTCCTGTTTCCTTCCCATTTTCCTTCCTCTTTCTTTCTTTTCCTTCCTCCCTCCCTTCCTCCATTCCTTCCTTCCTTCCTTCTTTCCTTCCTTCCTTCCTTTCTTCCTTCTTTCCTTCCTTCCTTCCTTCCTTCCTTCCTTCCTTCCTTCCTTCCTTCCTTCCTTCCTTCCTTCCTTCTATTTTGCCTTCATTTATTCCTTCATTATTTTGCTCTAGGTGGTGCAGTGGATGCTGTACCAGCCCTGAAATCAGGAAAGCCAGAGGCAAATTCAGCCTCAGACACTTACTAGCTGTGTGACTCAGCAAGTAATTTCTGTTTGACTCAGTTATCTTACCTGTAAAAATAGAGATAATAATAGCCCCGACTTCCCAGGGTTGTTTTGAAAATCAAATGAGATAGAATTTGTAAATGCTTAGGCAATGCCTAGCATGTAGTAAGCACTATCTAAATGCTAGCTATTAGTGTTACCACATTTGCTGTTGTTAGGCTCCTTGGAGCTGCTCTGTTTTCACCTTATTTTTTCTTACCTTGTCTGGTCTTTCTCCCTGGTTCTAATAGATTTAATAATAATAAAAATAAAATACCATTTCTAACCCAGACCATTTATGGCTTCCTTACTTCTGTCAAAACTCTTCCAGGCTCCCAAATTTGTAACCTTGGCATTACCCTCACATAGTTTTTCTTCTGATATAGCCATCACATTAACCCAATGCCTCCTTGCTTCTTGCTTTCCATGTCTCCACTCTCTCCTTGCTCCAATCCATCCCCATACACAGATTCCATAGTGATTTCCCTTAAGTGTAGATCAGACATGTCATTTCCCTAATCAATATGCAACAAGTTTCTATTTCCTACTGGAAAAAAACATGATAAAGTTAGTATAGAATAACTTTTCTGAGGAAATTAGCAATGTCGATCAGTGCTGCTGATTTATTGAAAGTCTAATATTTATAAAACTCACTGGACAATATGAAGAAACTTTATATTCCATTAGTGTTTCCAAACTACTGAAGCTAAGATTCTCTTGTTTATCTACACTACTTGACTTCTCCCCTTTATCGATAACCTACCAAATTGCCTTTTGTCATAGTTGCGTGTTTAATGGAGAGATCAAGTGGTTCTAGATTACTTCTGACTCTTAATTGTCAACTCTGGTACTGATTGGGGAAACAGAAACACCTCTAGTCTGCATTTAATAGAGGTTATGTTCAGGGGTATGCAACTAATACATGGACACAATCATAGGAGTATATATTTAGAAATTGAAGAACCCTTCGAGGTCATTAAGGTCAAGCCCCATATTTTATAGGTGAAAATTTTAGCACCCAGATAAGTTTTCTGATTTGCCCCAACATAGACCTTGTCTCCTTTTTGTCTTTGTATCCTTAGCTCCTAGCACAGTTCTTGGCAGATATTAGGGGCTTAATAAATGTTGATTGATTGATTCCTTACTTTTTTGCCCCCCACATCTGATACCTCCTAATTGGTCACTATGCTTCCAATCTCTCCTTTCCCCTCCACATAGTTTCCAAACAGATAATTTTAAAGTGTATTTCACTCTTGTGTTCAAGAAAATTCAACATGTCAATACTACATGTAGGATCAAAAACCAAACTCCTTTAAACCTGCTTTTCCAGTTACAGAGACATGAAATGAAGTGCTCTATAACTTGATTCAGGCCTTCATCACCTCTCAGACAATTGCAATGGTTAAAACACTAAACTTGGAATCTTGAAGTCCTACATTCAAATACGGCCTCAGTCACTTATTACTATGTAACTCATGGCAAGATGCTTAACTGTTGTTTGCCTCAGTTTCCTCATCTGTAAAATTTTAAGTAATAATACCTATCTCTTAGGGTTGTTATGAGGATGAAAATTTAGATAACATTTGTGAAACACTTTATAAACCTTAAAATGCTATATAAATACTAGTTATTGTTATTATTATTGATCCTGTTGCTGTCCTCATTGTTCTCCCAACTTGAAATCTCTTCTTACTCTAAACCAGCTTCCATACAGCTGTCAAAGTAATTTTTTCTAAGAGCATATCTGAACCTCTCACAAGGAAATGATAAAATTCTACTGGCTCCCCATTGTCTCTAGAATAAACTCTGGTTAGTCTTAAAATCTCTTAAAACTTGGTACCAGCTAATCAATCTATCCTCATTATACATTATACTCCTTTCTTGACTTTGTAATTCAGCTAAATTGTCCTTTTGGTTCCTCACACATAGCAAGTCATTTCCCATCACTGAAAATAGAATAGTACATTTGGAGATTTCTTTTTTAATCTCAGAGGTTGTATGGAGCCACTAGAGTTGCTTGAGCAGAAGAGTGAAATGTACATGTGAAATACAACCTTGGCAACTATGTTAAGGATAGACTGGAAAAAGGAAATGCTTGAGGCAAGTAGACCAATTAGGAGGCTATAACAATAGTCCAGGTGATAGGTGACAAGGGACTGAAGTAAGGTAGTGGCCATATGATTGGAGGGAAGGTAAATTTTGGGAAATGTGGAGGCAAAAATGACAAGTTTTGACAGCTATTTGGATGTGTGATGTGAGCTAAATTGAAGAGCAGGGGATATTGTTTTAGCTATGAACCTAGAGATGGGAAAAATGGTGTGATAGAAATGTCCAAGTTTAATAAAGAGATTGAGAAAATTAGGTGACCTTTCTAGGTCCTAGTTTCCTTCTTAAAGAAGGAGGTTGAATTAAAATCTGTCTAAGATAACTTCCAATTTAAAAAACCCACAGAAATCAAAACCAAAACTCTACTTCAGTTTACAAATTAGAATGTTGACCCTTTCAGGAAAAGGCTCTGAAGATATCAAATTTTGTCAGTCTACACAGTAAGCCATCTGTAGTCCCTTCCCTAGTGATACAACATAGTGAAATCTAACTGATGACTTTCCAATGTGGAATTCTTGCAAATTTGTTTGATTTCTTTTAAGTTTTCACAAAGTAAATTTTCTTTCCATCAGCCTAGATTATTCATTTAATAACTATCATTTGAACTTAGTGGTTTTCAATAATTTCATTTTATACTATATTTAAGAAAAAAAAAAGCATTTCCCTAACAGTAGACCAGGAAAAAAGGATGATTGTACATAAAACCGCAAATTTATTATGTACAACTGGCTATTCCTCTTAAATATATAAGAAAGTTATCATGTAACTTTCTTTTTCTTTCCTTTTTTTTCTTCCCACTTTACACTTTAGGGATGGGTTACACTAGACACAAATATTTACATATGCATACATATATGTAAATATATATGTACACATATATGTATGTATATGTGTATATTTGCATGTACATACACACATATACGCGTATGTGGATATACACACATACATACATATATGTGTCTATGTATATATGTATATATATATGTATAATTCTTTACAAACTGCTATTTATCAGATCTTTTTCTGGATGCAAACAGTGTCTTCCTTCATAAGTCCTTTGTAGTTAATTTGGATATTTCTAACAGTCAAAATGACTTAGTCATTCAAAGTTGCTCTTAAAACAAAATTGTTCTTATTATATTCAACATTCTATAGGTCTGCTCATTTGACTCTTCAACATTTTGTGCAAAACTATCCATCTTTTTTCTAAGATCATCAAGATCATCACTTCTTATAGAACAGCAGTATTCCATCACAATCATATACCACAATTTTTATAGTCATTCCTCAATTGAAAGGCCTCCACACAATTTCCAGTTCTTTGCCACCACAAAGAGAGCTGCTATAAATATTTTAGACTTATAGGTTCTTTTCCTCTTTCTCTAATCATCTTGGGAAACAGACCTAGTAGTAGTATTGCTCATTCAAGGTGTATAGGTATTTTAATAACTCTTCAGGCATAATTCTAAATTTCTCTCAAAAATTGTTGGATTGGGGGGTGGAACCAAGATGATGGAGTGAAAGTAGGAACATACCTGAGCTCTCTCACAAATTTTTTCAAATATTCTAAAAAAGTGAATCTGAACAAATTTGGGAGAAGTAGAATGCATAGGAGAGAGAATGTGACAAATTTCCATCCCAAGAGAGCCTGGAAAGTTTATGGGAAGGAAATGTTGCACTGGGAAGGGACAGCACAGAACACAAGCAGGCCTACACCCTACCATAGAAGAGCAAAAGTGGACCCTCCGAGGCTGAATCACTGGCTGCAGTAATGATCCCCAAACCTCTCAGGGCAAGAGAGGAGTCTGTTGGAGCTAGGGGAGACAGAAGCATAGGGCTTGTGGCAGCAGCAGAAGCTACTCCTAGGGCTATCAGCCCACAGAATAAAGGTTTGAAACTCACCTACTTGGACTTCCAGAAGCCATGATGATGGAGTAAACTGTATGTACTCTCATCCCTCCCTTGCTGACTTGAGAACCCCGGAGAACATTGCCCTAGGAACAACCCTGGAAAAGTAGAGCAAACTATTTGCTCGCTCTCTCTCTTTGTTGTTTATTTCTTCTTTTTCATGGTTTATTCCATTGGTTATAATTCTTCTTTACAATTTGACTATTATGCAAATAAGTTTAACATGAAGGTTTATGTAGCAACTACATCAGATTACATGCCATCTTGGGGAGAGTAGGGGGGAGAAGAAGGAGAGGAAGAAAATTTGGAACTCAAAAACTTGTGGAATTGAATGTTGTAAAGTAAAAATAAAAAAATAAATTAAAACAAGAAAAATGTTGAATCACTTCATAGTTCTACCTCATTACCTGCAACATTTTTCACCTTCCTGTTCTATCATTTTAGCCAATCTGATAGGTGTAGATATCTCAAGGTTATTTTGATTTGCATTTCTCTAATCAATAATGATTTAGAATGTATTTACATGACTATAAATTGTTTTGATTCCTTCATCAGAAAACTGGTGTTCATATCCTTTGACCAGTTTTGAATTGGGGAATGACTTCTATTCTTATAGATTTGACAAAGTTCTTTATATATTTGAGATATGAGCCCCTTATCTAAGAAAGTCTATAATTGTTCCCCAATTTTCTGTTTTTCTTATGATCTTGCCTAGATTTGTTTTATTTGTACAAAAGCTTTTTATGTAATCAAAAGTATCTATTTTATGCTTCACACTGTTCTCTATCTCTTGTTCATTCATAAATTGTGTCCTTATCCTTAATACTAATAAGTGATGTATTGCATATTATTTAAATTTTCTTGTAATATCTCTCTTTATGTCTAGGTCATGTATCCAGCTTATTTTGGCAGGTATATTCCCAGGTATGTTATGTTGTTTGGAGTTATTTTGAATGGAGTATCACTTACTATCTCTTCTTGCAGGTTTTTGTTTTTGATATATAGGAATGCTGTGATTTATGCGGATTTACTTTATATCTTGCTAATTTGCTAAACTAACTATTTCAATTAAATTTTTGGTTGAGTCTTTGATATTTTCCAATTATATCATCAAATCTTCTCCAAAAAAAGATTTAGCTCTATTACCACATTTCCTATCCTGATTCATTCTATTTCTTTTTTCTATTCTTATTTCTGTTACTAGGATTTCCAATATAATATTGAATAATTTTGGTGACAGTGGGCATCCTGTTGCATACCTGACATTACTGGGAAGGCGTCTAGCTTATCCCCATTACAACTATTGCTTGCTAAGTCATTTTAGTTGTCCTCGTGTATAATGTCTTTTGGTTCTGTTTAATCCAGTATAAATTGATACAAATATTGCATGTTTCCCTGACTTTTTCATTTTGGAGTTGTCTCTCAATATGCAATAATATGACTACATTAATATATAGCAATTAGACTAAACGCTTTCCCGTAAATGGACTCCTACTTTTTTCTGTGCTGTTATTGAACAATTCAAACTTCTACTGATTATTTAATTATGTCAGGCTCTCTCAATATGTGTCAGTTTCTCTGTCTCCCTCTGTTTCTCTCTCCATCTCTTTCCTTCCCCATCCCATCCCCACCCCAGCCTAGGGTCTTATTCAGCTATACTCTGAACTCCTTGAGGTCAGGGATTTTTTTGACTTGCTTTTCTATCCCTAGTACTTTGTACAATATAAATGCTGAATAATTGCTTATTAATTGATCAAGAAGTAGCATGATGTGTAACCCTCATGAAAAGGCAGACCAATGTATATTAACAAGATTTCGCCTTTGACTCATAGCACCTGGCTACATGTTGAACCCTGCTGCCAGCTACTGCTCTTCAATTCTTCAAGGCCACTTGTTAGCCATTCTAGATCCTGTCTGCTAAGATAGAATATCTAGAAAGTCTTTCCCTAACAGGTCTTTAGTTACAGCCATCACCACTAGCTTTGGTGCTATTTTAACCAGTGAAAAGCCTCTCTTTCAAACAAATAAAAAATATTAAATTGAGCCACAGACATTACACTAAACACTCATTGCTCTTGCCTGAGAAAAATAGAGTTAAGAAGGTGATGAAATTTTACTGGGTATTTCAAAAGATTGAGGTCAATTTTGACTGCCAGGTTGTACAGTGGATAGGAGCACTAGAGTTGGAGTCAGGAACGCTTGAGTTCAAATCCAGCTTCAGATACATACTACCCATGTGACCATCAGCATGTCACTGAATGTCTCTCTGCCTCAGTTTCATCATATTTGTATTTTTGGTTTTTTTATTTTTTTATTTTTTAAAGTTTATTTATTTAACATATTTAGTTTTCAGCATTGATTTTCACAAGAGTTTGAATTAAAATTTTCTCCCCATTTCTACCCTCCACCACTCCAAGATGGCATGTATTCTGATTGCCCCATTCCCCAGTCAACCCTCACTTCTCTCACCCTACTCCCAACCCCCATCCCCTTTTCCCTTATTTCTTGTATGGTCCATCACCTGTGTATCTTATTTCCTAGTTGCATGCAAAAACATTTTTTTGAACATCTGCTTTTAAAATTTTGAGTTCCAAATTCCCTCCCCTCTTCCCTCCCCACCCACCCTCCCTAAGAAGGCAAGCAATTCAACGTAGGCCACATGCGTATCATTATGTAAAACCTTTCCACAATACTCATGTTGTGAAAGACTAACTTTATTTTGCTCCTTCCTAAACTATCCACCTTTATTCGATTTTTTCCCTTGACCCTGTCCCTTTTCAAAAGTGTTTGTTTTTGATTACCTCCTCCCCCATCTGCCCTCCCTTCTATCATCCTCCCTTTTTTATCTTCTTCCTCCTTCTTTCCTGTAGGGTAAGATACCCAATAGAGTGTGTATGGTATTCCCTCCTCAGGTCAAATCCAATGAGAGCAAGATTCACTCATTCCCCCTCAGCTGCCCCCTCTTCCCTTCCAACAGAAATGATTCTTCTTGTCACTTTTATGTGACCTGATTTGCCCCATTCTATCTCCCTTTCTCCTTCTCTCAATATTTCCTTTCTCATCCCTTAAATTGATTTTATTTTTTAGATATCATCCCTTCATATTCAACTCACCCTGTGACCCCCTCCTCTCTCTCTCTCTCTCTCTCTCTCTCTCTCTCTCTCTCTCTCTCCATATATATATATATGTATGTATGTATATATATATGTATGTATATATGTATATGTATGTATGTATATGTATATACATATATATGTGTACATGTATATATATATATACATATATATATATATGTATATTCCCTTCAGATACTATAATATTGAGAAAGGTCTCATGAATTATACATATCATCTTTCCATGTAGGAATGTAAACAAAACAGTTCAACTTTAGTAAGTCCCTTATGATTTCTCTCTCTTGATTACCTTTTCATGCTTCTCTTGATTCTTGTGTTTGAAAGTCAAATATTCTATTCAGCTCTGGTCTTTTCACTGAGAAAGCTTGAAAGTCCTAGCTCCATTGACCTCCAGAATATCATATTCCAAGCCCTTTGATCCCTTAACGTAGAGCTACTAGATCGTGTATTATTCTGGTTGTGTTTCCATAATACTAAAATTGTTTCCTCCTGGCAGCTTGCAGTATTTTCTCCTTGATGTGGGAGCTCTGGAATTTAGCAACAATACTCCTAGGAGTTTTATTTTATTTTTGGGATCTTTTTCAGGATGTGATTGGTGGATTCTTTATATTTCTATTTTACCCTCTGGCTCTAGAATGTGAGGGCAGTTCTCCTTGATAATTTCTTGAAAGATGATACCTAGGCTCTTTTTTTGATCATGACTTTCAGGTAGTCCAATAATTTTTAACTTATCTCTTCTGGATCTATTTTCCAGGTCAGTGGTTTTTCCAATGAGATATTTCACACCATCTTCCATTTTTTCATTACTTTAGTTCTGTTTTATAATATCCTGATTTCTCACAAAGTCACTAGCTTCCACTTGCTCCAGTCTAATTTTTAAGGTAGTGTTTTCTTCAGTGGTCTTTTGGACCTCCTTTTCCATTTGGGTAATTCTGCCTTTCAAGGCATTCTTCATCTTATTGGCTTTTTGGAGCTCTTTTGACATTTTTTAAGGTGTTATTTTCTTCAGTATTTTTTCAATTTTCCTTTAGCAAGTCATTAACTTGTTTTTCACAATTTTCTTGCATCACTCTCGTTTCTCTTCCCAATTTTTCCTTTACTTCTCTAACTTGCTTTTCCAAATCCTTTTTGAGCTCTTCCATGGCCTGAGACCAGTTCATGTTTTCTTGGAGGCTTTTGCTGTAGGCTCTTTGACTTTGTTGATTTCTTCTGGTTGTATGTTTTGGTCTTCTTTGTCCCCAAAGAAAGATTCCAAAGTCTGAGTCTGAATCTGAGTCAGTTTTCGCTGCCTGGCCATGTTTCCATGCCAACTTCTCAACACTTGAGTTTTTTGTCAGGGTATGACTGCTTGTAGAGTAGAGAGTACTTTGTTCCAAGCTTGAAGGGATGTGCTGTTGTTTTCAGAGCTATTTCTACAAGCAAGCTCTGCCACACCAGTTCTCCTCCTCCCCCAAGAACTGCCAACCATGACTGTGACTCAGATCTTAAGTGGGCTCTGCACTCCTGCTGTGATCTGCCATTTTATTCCTCCTACCAGGTGGGCCTGGGGCTGGGAGCAACTGCAGCTATAGTTCTGTCCTCAGAGCCCCGGGGTGGTGGTGGCAGTTGAACTGTGAAATCCTTTCACTCTGTCCCCTCAGCTTTTGTCTCTAACCTTCTCTGTTGTCTTTAGTGTTTGTGGGTTGAGAATTCTGGTAACTGCCACAGCTCACTGATTCGGGGTGCTAGGGCCAGTTTTGCCTGGCTCCTCTTCTGGTTGGTCCAGGCGCAGCCCATCCTGGGCTCTGCCTCACTCCACTCCCAGCTCCGTGTGATAGACCTTACCCAGCAACCATACAGGCTATCCTGGGCTCAAGCCCTGCTTCCCTCTGCTATTCAGTGGCTTCTACAGCTCTGGAATTTGTTCAGAGCCATTTTTATAGGTTTTTGGAGGGACCTGGGGGGAGCTCACATAAGTCCCTGCTTTCCAGCCACCATCTTGGCTCTGCCCCGCCTTGCAACTACTTTCAAAACTTAGATTAATAAACTTCTAAATCTTGATCTTTCCAAGTCATTATATTGCTGCTATGCTGAATTAAGGATTTTGAATTCCAGGTTATTCTAAATTTGTGTGCTAATGCAAATTAATAATGTACCGTCAGGAATAAATTACCCTGAATTCTAACATAGCTGCATAAGATGTCCCTTCTTCCCTTTTCAAAGCTAAGGAAAGCACATATGTTAGTAGAGCAAATGCCAAGGGATTGTTCTAAGTAGGAATTTCAAAGAACATTTGAGCTTTCATCCTGATTCACATGATATTCTGAGGTTAAGATTTCTGTTCTACACATTTAAGTAGAAAATAGTTTGTTGGTTTCTCTTCAATTTGGCCTGTGTTCAATGGCTCCTCATCAGTAATATATACATCTTTATTATTATTAAGTGTGTTAATTTCACATAAGACTACGAAAAGAGGAAATTGGTTTTCTATAATACCTAATTCCACGGAAAATAATTCAGGTCTCTGAAGACTTTCTCCTTTTTATTTTTTTTATTATTTTTTTCTACCTTTTCTACCTTCTCATCATTCTGATACACTGCTGAATTTTAACCAACAAATGAAAGGGGAAGAGTCATGCACATGATATAAATATCTGTTTAACTGACAGCACCTCAAAGCACTCATGTTTTCTTGTGCGCATTTTTGTCTATTTCTTCTGATCACTTAACACAGTCTAAGCAACCACATTTTAATAGTAATAGTAGGAGTCATAATAATACCTAACATTTATATAGCACTTTGAAGATTGCAATGTGCTTCACAAATATATCATTTTATACTCATCACAACTCTTGAATATAGGTGCTACTATTATCTCTATTCAAATATGAGAAAACTCCAGAATATCGTATTCCAAGCCCTTCGATCTCTTAATGTAGAAGCTGCCAGATCTTGGGTTATTCTGATTGGGTTTCCACAATACTGAAATTGTTTCTTTCTGGCTGCTTGCAGGATTTTCTCCTTGATCTGGGAGCTCTGGAATTTAGCAACAATATTCCTAGGAGATTTCTTTTTGGGATGTATTTGAGCAGGTGATCAGTGGATTCTTTCAATTTCTATTTTGCCCTGTGGCTCTAGAATATCAGGGCAGTTCTCCTTGATAATTTCTTGAAAGATGATATCTAGGATCTTTTTTCTGATCATGGCTTTCAGGTAGTCCAATAATTTTTAAATTATCTCTCCTGGATCTATTTTCCAGGTCAGTGGTTTTTCCAATGAGATATTTTACACTGTCTTCCACTCTTTAATTCCTTTGGTTCTGTTTTATAATATCTTGATTTTCCAGAGGTCAATGGAGCTAGGATTAAAACCTAGAATCACCTACCCAGCAAAACTGAGTATCATGCTCCAAGGAAAAATATGGATTTTCAATAAAATAGAGGACTTTCAAGCTTTCTCAGTGAAAAGACCAGAGCTGAATAGAAAATTTGATGTTCGAACACAAGAATCAAGAGAAGCATGAAAAGGTAAACAAGAAAGAGAAATCATAAGGGACTTACTAAAGTTGAACTGTTTTGTTTACATTCCTACATGGAAAGATGATGTGTATGATTCAGGAGACCTCAGTATTAGGGTAGCTGAAGGGAGTATTCATATATATATATATATATATATATATATATGTTTATGTATGTATATGTACATGTGTGTATGTATGTATATATATACATATATATATATTGAGAGAGAGAGAGAAAGAGAGAGAGAGAGAGGGCACAGGGTGAGGTGAAGATGAAGGGAAGATATCTTAAAGAAATAAAATCAAATTAAGGGATGAGAGAGGAATATATTGAGAGAGGGAGATAGGGAGAGATAGAATGGGGTGGATTATCTCGCATAAAGGTGGCAAGAGGAAGCAGTTCTGTGGGAAGAGGGGAGAGGGTAGGTGAGGGGGGAATGAGTGAATCTTGCTCTCATCAAATTTGGCCTGAGGAGGGAATACCATACATACTCAATTGGGTATCTTACCCCACAGGAAAGAAGAGGGAAGAAGATATAAAAGGGGGGGGATGGTGGAAGGGAGGGCAGATGGGAGTGGAGGTAATCAAAAACAAACACTTTGGAAAGGGGACAGGGTCAAGGGAGAAAATTCAATAAAGGGGGATAGCTTTTTTGATGTCAGAAATCAGATTTGAAATGGAAATTTATGAAAGCAATATGGAATTTTTCCCAGACTTGGTTGGTTTGGTTGGATTGTTGTCCTTGGGTCTCAAAGGGTACCAAAATGACATCACTATGTTAGAGTCAAGTTACAATGCATCCAACTGATCAGATCAGTATGAACTCAGAATGCTCTACCACACATAGTGTGGCAGAAATAGTCCATGTGAACATTTAGAATAGATTTTCCAAATTTCCTCATGTTGTGTTTCTTTTGAGCTATTTCAATTCTGCTTTGTTCATAGAGCACAGCACCTTCTCTGATGAGGACATGCCATGCTGGGCAATCCTATGTCAGTGTCTCCCATGTCAAACATTCAATTCCAAAGTTCTTAAGAGTGACCTTGAGAATGTCCTTGTCTCACCTCTTCTAACCAATATGTGAGTGTTTGACCCATATGGGTTCAACATAAAATAGTCTTTTTGGCAAGTGTAGGTTTGGCATTTGAACAACATGGCCAGTCCATTGGCATTGCAGTCTCTGAAACAGTGCGAATGCTTGGCAGCTTAGTTTGAGAAATGACCTCAGTGTCTGGTATCTTATCCTGTCACGTGATCTTCAGAATCTCCGTAAGATAATTCAAATGGAAGTGATTCAGTTTCCTGGCATGGCATTGGTATACTTTCTAGGCTTTATAGACATGTAACAAGGTAAGTACAATGTTTCTGTAGGCCATCAGTTTGGCAGTCTAATATCTCTTCTCTCCCATGCTTTCCTTTGGAACCTCCCAAACACTGAACTAGCTCTGGAAATGTGGGCATCAACCTCATTATCAATGTGTACATCCTGGGAAAGTATACTGCCAAGGTAAGTGAATTTATCCACAGCATTCAAACTTATCCATTTGCTAATGTGACAAAAAAAAGAAAAATGATAAATGTTGGAGAGGATGTGGGAAAATTGGGATGCTAATGCACTGCTGGTGGAGTTATGAATTGATTCAACTATTCCGGAGAGCAATTTGGAACTGTGCCCAAAGGGCAAACAAACTGTGCATAGTGACGTTTGATCCAGTAATACCACCACTAGGTCTATATCCCAAAGAGATCATAAAAAAGGGAAAGGACCTACATGTGCAAAAATATTTATAGCAGCCCTATTTCTGGTGGCAAAGCACAGGAAATTGAGGGGATGCCCATCAATTAGGGAACGGTTGAACAAACTATCGTGTATGAATGTAATGGAATAGTATTGTGCAATAAGAAATGATGAACATGCAGATTTCAGGAAAAGAAAAACATGCAAAACCTTGTATGAATTGATGCAAAGTGAAATGAGTAGAACTAGCAAAACATTGTGCACAGTATCATGAACATTGTGCGATGATCAACTATTAATCACTCAACTCTTCTCAGCAACACAATGATCCGAGACAAGTACAAAGGACTCACAAAAGAACAAACTATCCACATTCAGAAAAGAACTAAATGACTCTCAATGCAGATAGAAGCATATTTTTTTTCACTTATTTAATTATTTTCTATGTTTTTTTTCGTTTTGATCCATTTCTTCTTTCACACCTATGACTAATATGGAACAATGTTTTATATGATATCACATGTATAACCTATATCTAATTTTGGAAGAGGCGAAGGTAGGGAGCAAGGAAGACAATTTCGGAGCTCAAAATCTTGTAAAAGTGAATGCTAAAAAATTTTTGTTGACATATAATTTGGGGGAAACCAAAATACTATTAGAAATAAAATTTCCTCGAAACATTTTATCCCATTTAAAAAATAATAAAGTTCTCTGGAGGGGGAAATTAGGAGAACCCATGCAACTTTCTGCCTTTTCTCCACTCTTTTGAATCCAACCCCCCTTTTTATTTTAAAAATATTTTTCTCTTTTAAATCTCTCCTTTATTTGACACTTTCTAACCCATTGAGAAGAAATACTATACCCATTTTACATAAGAAATGATGCAAAGCATATTTCTACATTAGCCATGTTGCAAAAACAAGAGGCAAGAAACATAAAGATGGCCAAAAAAACTATGATTTAATCTCCACTCTGAGTTCATTAGCTCTCTCTCTGGAGGTGGATAGCATTTTTTTAATCGTTGGTCCTTTAGAATTCTCATGGATTATTGTATTGGTCAGAGTAGCTAAGTTTTTCACTATTAATTGTCTTTATAATATTGTCGTTTCTGTGTATACTCTTCTAGCTCTGCTCACTTCACTTTAGGATGATATGGTTTTTATTTAATACTTTCTGAACATTTTTAGGCTTTCTTTCAGATTTTTTTGATGAGAAAATTAATTGGAAACAGAAATATCCTTTGACATTTAACTTCTTTATTTTCTTTTGGTGATAAATGATGCTTCCATCTTCAAAGATTATGTGTACAAGCTAATGGACTCGAGCATGACAACGATTACTGCACTTGAAAATCAGCAACAGTAGGATTCATTTAACTAGAATGTGACTGCTATTGGATTTTCAGTACTATGAAGTACCTAAAATTTTTAATTTTGTAGTATCTTAGTTATTGAGCAATTTAGTAAACATGGACTGGAAAAGTAGTTCTTTTGGTAAGCTTCCTGTGCTTCAAAAACTATTCTGCTCTTGTCTCTGAACCTTGCAATTTTGGAACAAGAATGAGAACTGAAAAGAGTGGACTATGGAAGGAGATCTCATTCTATGATCAGTTAAAAATTCACTAGTAAGGAAAATTATATTATCAAAACTGGCAGCATATATTTTGATGACATGTACTTTGTATCTCTTTTTTTGTCAGTTAATCAATCAAAACTGTCTATTATATATGCATGGAACTACACTTCTCAGAACTGAAATAATTTTCTCCCCTCTCTGCATGTTCCCAGGTAAAGGCACTACCAGAATTTAGCTCACAAAATGGTAATTCAAATTAAGTATGATTTGTATTCAGCAGTTAAATCCCAGTGCCTTGCAAAGGAGGGGCTTAATAAATGTTTGTTGAACTAGATATTCAAGTACCCCTGAATTCAAATGTTACCCTTTCTTCAGAGATGAGTATAAGAAAATTACTATTGTGATATTTAAAATAGCCTATCTCTCACCACACTAAGTCTTGTAAAAGCTATTTAAATGAATGCTCATTTCACTGACCTGACATAAATTATGAATTCTACCTATGCACACAGCAAGTGATGATCTGGAAACACCTTAAGCAGTTTAACATTGAGATGACCCAGTAATAGTGTCATTTCCCTTTAATGATAACTCTGGGATTAATTCTAAAGTGTTTTATACACAGAAGAGTCATTTCTCTAGAGCAATTTATCTACCTCTGGAGAGATCACAAATGAGATGAAATGATCTAGAAATTGCCTACCTTGATGAAGGTAAAAGGGGACCCCAAGTCTCTGTGGAATCATGTGCCCCTAAGTATTGTTATATGTATATCAAAATGTACCATGCATTTGTCATAGTAGAAAATGGAAATTACATTGCCAAAATCCTAGCTTTTCATCTACAGGAAAGTTCTACAATTTATTCATAGATAAAAATTTCACATTGACTATGACAGACAAGTTGTGTTCATTCACCCAGCAAGAGGAAATTTATCTTAGTTGTAACTCAATAAATCCAAAAGCTTTCTTAGGCCTGTAAAAATTGCCAAATTCCTCAACTTCCTGACAGGCTTTCTTTAATGAGATACAATTAATAGAGGATGTGGAATGAATCTGTAGCATAATAGAATATGTTAGAGAGAATGACTAGAAGAGGAAATTGAAGAGAAGAGGGATGGCAAGGAGACTGGAAAGTGAAGAAGAGTGAGTAATTGTAGAGAAAGCAGCAAGAAGCAAGAAAATGAGCCAAGGAAGGGGCTTTAAGCAAGAATTTTATGACAAAAGCTTCATCCGTCTTCAAGACAAGGCTTCTT
The DNA here is from genome assembly GCF_011100635.1 of Trichosurus vulpecula. Classification (NCBI taxonomy): domain Eukaryota; kingdom Metazoa; phylum Chordata; class Mammalia; order Diprotodontia; family Phalangeridae; genus Trichosurus; species Trichosurus vulpecula. The sequence goes on along the minus strand of NC_050573.1, from coordinate 218,054,705 downwards.
ATTGGAATACATTGGATAGCTATGGGTTTTCTCTGTATAATTCATTATCTGGACCAGGGCTGTCCAACCTTAGGTTATCTTAGGGCCGCATTAAAATAAAATAATTATTTAAGGGCCGCACCCAGAATAAAAAATACAGTGCACTAATAGAAAGTGGGAGAGCACATGCCATCAATACGACAGGTGAAAGTGTGAAGCACGAAAGCAAATTCAAAACAACAAAGTGACAACACAGTAGTATAAAGGTAGGTGTATATTGACTAGTCTGCATTGTATAGACAGAATGCATTCCACAGACAGATTGAAAATTATGTGCAATATGTTCCGACCGTAGTCCTGCTTAAAAACACCAAAGAAAATTAACATAAACAAGATTATTTATTAGTGACAGAATTAACAAATCTAATACACTTTCCATGCAAATTATTATTTTACTTTTTTCACTTCTGAAAATTAAAATCCAGGGGTGGGCTGCATAAAATTGCACTGCGGGCTGCATGCAGCCCATGGGTCATATTTTAGACAGCCCTGATCTAGACCTCTGGACACAGCTATGAATCTGCTTGTTCTTCCTGTTGGGCAAAGTTCCATGCTTCTAGTGGAGAGATGTGGAAGGGTAATGGAACAAATTGCAAGATTCCCATGCTGGGTAAGATTGTATTTTGCATTAGGTGACTGCTTGGGATGTAATGCATGGTATGGAACCAGCAAGACATAGTGAATCTGGTTGAATTTACTATCTCACCATGTATAGGATACATCCTTCCTTTTGGACCCTGCACTGGTTATGCTACATGACAATGTCAAACACCTTTGTAAAGCATATAGCTCTCTGTTTTGTGCCTTACTTGATATGGATAATCAGGGAATCATTGACCCAGATTTTTTCTGTTCTTGCTTCTACCAAAGAATTTTGAATGATTTTGACCGATGTAGGAGAGATACCTGTTAGGATAAAGCCTTAAAGTGGTATCTACTAGCTTAATCTTATCCAGTGCTTGGTTATAGTTTAAAACATTAAGCACAGGGAGGTCTTCTTTTCTTTGTATATTTCCATAAATTTTGTGCTAGTAAAGATTAAGTTTCCTGGAGAGTTTTCAATTAATTTTTCAAGTATTTATTAAGAGCCTAGGATATATAAAATACTGTGGTAGGACCTGGGAATACAAGAAGATGGGGAGGGGAGGGAAGGGAAAGCAGTATTTACCCCAAAGGGGCTCATGTTCTACTTGGAGATTGCAACATCCAAACAAAAGCTTTTATTATAGAGGGCTGAGACCTGAACTTTCCAGGCAACTCTCCATTCTCCATAAGTGTCTCTTTTTGGTTTCCACTCCAAAGAACATCGTGCCCCCACACAGAGTATCCTTTGTTACCCCATCTTTTCCAGCTTCCTTTCACATATAGTTTCCCTCATTCAATTGTAAGTTCCATGAGGGCAGAAACATTATTTTTCTTATTTATAAACCCAGTACTTAGCAGTGTGCCTGGCAAATGGTACATACTTAATAAATGTTTATTGAATTGAATTAAAACAGAACAAAATATAATGCAATTTGAGAAGGAAACAAAAGCTTGAAGACTGCAGTAATCAAGAAATGTCTTTGATAGGAGATGGTACCTAACCTTTAAGAAAACTAAGGATCCTAGAGTTAGAGTCAAAGGTCAGAAGGATATGTTTTCCAGGAACGTAGGATAGTCTGATCAACAGAGAAATGTGGAAGAAGTCATGTTAAGTTCTGAGGAACAGCAAGTAAGCTAGTTTGGTTAAAATGGAGATGTATACATGACCATAATATGAAATATCAGCAAAAGTAGGCTGGAGCCCTAGTGTAGAGCATTTTATTTTTCAAGCTAAGAAATCGTAGTTTGTCTCAGGATTACTGAATATTCTTAAACATAGAAGCAATATGGTTGTACAGTGCTTTTGAAAAGATATTTTAGGGCAGAGCCAAGATGGCAGAGTGAAAGCAGGGATGCAGTTGAGCTCTCTCACAAATTCTTTCAGACACCTCTGAAAAAGTGAATCTGAACAAATTTGAGAGTGGTAGAATCCACTGGGAAACAGAGTATGGCAGATATCAAGCCTTGAAGAGTCCAGAAAGTTGATGGAAAGGATCTGTTGCACTGGGCTGGGAAAGCACAGAGTGTGTGGGTCTACATCCAACCATACCAGAGTGAGAGCAGTCCTGGTAGTCTGAATCACCAACACCAGTGGTGATTACTGAACCTCTCAGCTCAGGACTCCAACAGAACTGGATGAGAGAAGCACAGGGCCTATGGCAGCAGGAGTAGCTACTCTGGGGGCTATCAGCCCACAGACTAAAGGTTTGAAACTCACCTACCTGAACTTCCAGGAGCCATGATGATGGAGTAAACCGTAAGTGCTCTCATTGCCCCCCTCCTTGTTGACATTGAAAAACCCATGACACTTCTCAGGAAATGAGGACTCTGGCTTGGGAGAAGCAGATTTTTCAGGAAGAAGAATCTTATTCTCTTTTAATCCATTTTCTTTTGTGGACTAAAAATACCAAAATGGATACCTAAACCCTTAAAAGAGATATAATCTAAACTCAGGGAGTTAGTTTTGTGAATGAGTAAAGAAAACAGTTGATTAAAGTTATTGGTACCTGACAATTGTTAAATTTTGAAACATGGTCAATTGATAAATGGTCTAACTATAACTTGATGAAAATCATCTCAATGTGGTTTATGGAATATAAGTGGTCATATCAAAGTCATCAGTGTACAGCAATAAGCCTTTGAAGGTCACCCAGTGCTAACAGCAATAGTGAAGAGAAGGGAATATTTTCTATTAGTATAAAAATAAATTCTTTAGAACAAAGAATTAGCCTCAACCTTCTTGTAAAGTTAACCAAATTTTCAATTAACATGTGTCATGTTAAAAAAAAAGAATTGGAGGGGGCGCAGCTAGGTAGCGTAGTAAGTAGAGCACCAGCCCTGGAGTCAGGAGTACTTGAGTTCAAATCTGTCCTCAGACACTTGACACACTTACTAGCTGTGTGACCTTGGGCAAGTCACTTAACCCCAATTGCCCTGCCTTCCCCCTCCAAAAAAAGTAAAAAAAAAAAAAAAAGAATTGTGGGGATGAAAAAATAGCAAGACCAAGAATTTTTTACTGGCATATGAGGTTTAAAGAAAGCAGGGAAGAAGTTAGTGGTGGTACATGAATTAGTTGTCTAATCACCAGTGAAGATCACAGAATCCAGGAATTCTAGAATTGGAAAGGACCTTAGAGGCTGCCTAATCCAACTCCTTCTGTCCAGTAGAAAAAAATCTCCTTTATGGTATCCCTAAGTGGTCATGTGACTGCTGTTTGAACACATCTAGTGACTCAACTCACTTTACAAGGCAGTCCATTCCATTGGAGCGTAGTTCTAGGTAGCGAGTACAGTTCTTTTGTGAGCTGAACTCTGCTTCTTGGTAACACCTATAACATTCCAGATACTGTGTGATCAGCACAGATTAAACTAAGATCATGCGGTTCTGAAAGGGTCTGAAATTTAGTTCATTCACATAGTCATTGAAAGAATGATGGATGAAAAGTTAAATTTAGATAAAGATGGATTTACTCTGAAAAAACAAACAAACATGAAGAATGCTTCTGGGAAATACATGATACATTTTGCAGACTTGGTATTTGATCTTTCAAGGAAAGTTATATAAAATAGAAGTGTCTGTTGAACACAGAGAGCTAACAAAAGTTGCTGTGTGAGTCAAACACTATTAAATATGTTAACTATTTAAGGCTAGTAATATACTGTTGCACCTTAGTAACCTGAAATAACATACGTACCTGAAAGTGTCTGACGCTACCTAGGGGCCAAAAGCACTTTATAGAGCTCCAAAGGTATCTAACTTTAATCATTAAGTTTATATAATGGCACATATATAAAAACAGTGATATGTAACTTCAATGTGTGTTAGATGCCTTTTGAAAGTATGTGAAGTCTCTAGCAATCATAATAAAATTTATGATATCTCTATGAACCTCAAGAATTTGGCATGAAAAATTATAAGAATTTCATTTCCAGGTTTTTAGCCTGGTACTAAAACTATGAAGGGTGCACAAACTACCTCCCCAGAGAAAGACTTGTCCTACTTTTGTCCCTTGAATCTCATGAACATAATAGAAGATAGCAACCTATATGAACTGAAATACGACTTTTCTCGTGAACTCTACAGATTGTCTACACACTCTGCTTTCCCAGTCAATGTTCTAATATTAGAAAGGAGTCTTGTTCGGGCTGGATTTTATCACACTGGTGTGAACTACAGAATTAAATGTTTCTTTTGTGGCTTACTGCTGGATAATCAGAAACAAGGAGACAGTGTTATTGATGAACATAAACAGCTATATCCTAGCTGTAACTTTATTCAGAATTGGATTACAGTTAACAATCTAGGATCTTCCTCTCAGTCTGCATTTTCTTTTTCAGAGATGAATAATGTCACATGTTCATTATCCCCCAGTTCAGAACAGAGTAGACATTTCAGTGGTTCTTATTCCAGTTTTCCATTGGAGCCAGTGACTTACAGGGTAGTTGATGACTTATCCCCTTTGAATATCAGCCCCTGCTCTTATTCAATGAGTACTGAAGATGCCAGAATTCTTATTTACCAGACACGGCCACTGACATTTATGTCACCATCAGATCTGGCAGAAGTTGTCTTTTACTACATAGGACCTGGAGATGTGGTAGCTTGCTTTGCCTGTGGTGGGAAACTAAGTAATTGGGATCCAAAAGATGATGCCATGTCAGAACATTGGAGACATTTTCCTAACTGTCCTTTCCTGGGAAATCAAATCCAAGAAACATCAAGGTCCAGTGCTTCTAATCTGAGCATGCAAAGTCATGCAGCCTGTTTGAAAACCTTTGTGACCTGGCCACCTCAAATTCTAGTTCATCCAGAACAGCTTGCAAGTGTTGGCTTTCATTATATGGGTTGTGGTGATGATGTATAGTATGAAGGCAGAATTCATGATTTCAAAGAAAATCATATATATGCCTGAATGGTTTGGAACCACACAATATAAGGAATTCTCTAAGTAGAAGGCAGAAGAATTAAAGCATTTATTCAAGCTCCAAAGTAGCAGACCCATGAACCAGTGTCCCCAATTCAATATCCTGGCCATTATTCCAGGCCCAGTAAGTCCGCCTCACAAGAGTAACCAGGAGGTTACAGAAAAACTGGATGACATTAAACCAAATCATATCCGTGCTTCCCTCACTCTGGTAAGAAGATTACCCACTGGCATCAAGCCCTTGCTCAGCACTCTCTGGTCCACACTTGGGTCAGCCCTGCTACCGGCAGCGCCTACTGCTTCAGTTCCTTCTGTTTCGGCTTCTGCTGTCGCTGTTGCTGTTGATGCCACTATTGATGCCACTGTCGATGCTGATGTTGATGCTGCGGTTGATGCCACTGACTCTGACATGTCTCAATCTCCAAGCTGTGTTCTCTCCTTTTACAGTTTCAGAAATCATCAAGCATCATCTGAGTGACCAAAACTTGAGCTCCTACGATTGGCTCTGGTCTTAGCACCTCCCCTTAGGACCCTGGGAGCTTCACACCCACATCAGCTTAGCACCTAGTAATTAGGGGTTTGGGGAAAACTTAGGAACAAAGATCTAATCAGACCTTCCTTAGTTGGCCCCACTCCCTTAGTGGGCCCCACCTGGGGCCCCACCTTAAGCCTATTCAAATGGACTGGAAAGAGCTTCTTATGTACTGATTGCCTTAACATTATGTCAAACATTTTTGCTGTGATGGTGGACTGAGGTGTTGGGAATCAGGAGATGATCCTTGGGTGGAGCATGCCAAATGGTTTCCAAGGTGTGAGTACTTGATTGCAATGAAAGGACAACAATTCATCAATCAAACTCAGGCTTGTTATCCTCATCTTCTTGAACAGCTGCTATCTATATCAGATACTCCAGTGGATGAAAGTGCTGAGTTACCAAGAGAAAACCATTTAGAAGATGCAGTCATAATACATCTGTGGTCAAAGTGGCTTTGGAAATGGGCTTTCATAGAAGGCTATTAAAACAAACAGGTCAGAGTAAAATCTTAACAACCAGAGAAAATTATAAGATAAGTCAGTGATCTTGTATCAGATTTACGTAAGGCAGAAGATGAAACAAAGGAAGAGGAGAAAGAAAAACAAACTGAGGAAACAGATGACTTATCATTAATTCAGAAGAATAGCATGGCTCTGATTCAACATTTGACCCATGTGCTTCCTGTTCTGGATAGCCTATTGACTGCCACTGCAATCAGTGAACAAGAATATTTTGTTATTAAACAAAAAGCACAGATATCTTTGCAAGTCAGAGAGCTGATTGATACCATTTTAATTAAATGAAATGTTGCAGCCAACATATTCAAAAAATGTCTCAGAGATTTTGACCCACTCTTACATGAGAATTTATTTGTGGAAAGAGTATGAAGTATATTCCAGCAGCAGATGATTCAGACTTGTCAGTAGAAGAACAGTTGAGGTGATTATAAGAAGAAAGAACGTGTAAATTTTGTATAGACAAAGAAGTATCAGTTGTCTTTATCCCTTGTGGACATCTAGCATTTTGAAAAGAATGCATACCTTCGATAAGAAAATGCCCTATTTGTAGAAGTACAATCAAGAGTACAATTCATACATTTCTTTCATAAAGAAAAATCAATAATCTTCCAAACTTTTGTAGCTAAGGAATTTGAAATGTTTTCTTAAGCCTTCAGAAGTAAAGATTATTATTATTTGTACATGAAAAAAAGAAAAAGAAAAACCCAGAGAATATTGCCACAGGAAAAAATCCTGGAATAGTGGAACCAGAAGCAGGAGTACAGTAGTCTTTTAGCTTGGGAAGCTAGGGAGATATGCCCCTCTTCTGGTGGCTGAAGGGGACCAGTACAGGATGGAAAGCATCACAGCAAGTCTCACCTCAGCAGACCAGCAGCAGTTCCTGAGCCTTGGGGCCATGGAGCCAGTAAGCACCAACACCAGGAACCTAGGAGTGGTTCACACAGCCAGGAAAATTGGCAGACACCAGCACAGACAACAGCTGAGGCCACCAGTGCTGTAGTGCAGCCCCAGGGGAAGAGGAGACTTCCAGCAAACAGACCACCCCTCCCACTTCATGCAGCAATCTTCAGTGTAACCCCAGGGAAACTCAGAAAGATTCCAGCAGGCCTTGATGCTTGGCACACACCAGCCAGCTCCAGCTCAACACCAGGTAAGCGGCAGCATTATATAGCTTCTACCTGACAAAACCAGAGGCCACAGCCCATAAAACTAGCAACCACACCCCTAGCTTCCAGCATAAGAATATTGGGTCAGAGCCTCCCTATGTCCCAGAAGCAGAGATCCACTTTAAAACCCAGGAGAAGCAGTCACAATGAAGAAGCAAACTAGAAAAACAAATACCATAGAATCTCACTATGGGGATTAGAAAGAACAAAATATGAATTCAGATGAGGACAACATTGACATACCTACATCTGAAACCTCAAAAGGGAATATGAGCTGGTCTCAAGCCCAAAAAGCACTATTGGAAGAGCTCAAGGAGGATTTTAAAAGCTAAATTAGAGAGGAAAAAGAAAATTTGACCAATTCTTTTAAAAATACAATGGACAAAATGGAAAAAAAATTCACTGATGAGTACAAATTTTTAAAAGGTAAAATTGGCCAAATTGATAAAGAGGTACATACTCAAAAATTGACCATGTACTAAGGCATAAAAACCACACAATCCAGTGAAGAAAGACAGAAATAGTTAGTGCATTCTTTTCAGATCATGATGCAATAAAAACTATTTGTAATAAAGGACCATGGAAAGATAAACTAAAAATTAATTGGAAACTAAATAATCTAATCCTAAAGAATGAGTGAGTCAAAGAAAAAAATCATAGAAACAATTAATAACTTCATTCAAGAGAATGACAATAATGAGATGACATACCAAATATATGGGATGCAGCAAATTCTGTTCTTAGGGGAAGTTTTATATCTCTAAATTCTTACATGAATAAAATGGATTAAAAGGAGATCAATGAATTGGGCATGCAACTGAAGAAACTAGAAAAAGAACAAATTGAAATTCTCCAATTAAACACCAAATTAGAAATACTGAAAACCAAAGGAGAGATTAATAAAATTGAAATCAAAAAAACTATTGAACTAATAAATAAAACTATGAGCTGGTTTTATGAAAAAAAACTATAAAATTGATAAACCTTTGGTCAATTTGATTAAAAAAAAAGAAACGCAAATTCCAATATCAAAAATGAAAAGGGTTGAATTCACCTCCAATGAAGAGGAAATTTAAATAATAATTGGGAATTATTTTGCCCAATTGTATGCCCATAAATTTGACAACCTTAGAGAAATGCCCACATTAACAGAAGAGGAAATAAATTACCTAAATATCCCCATCTTAGAAAACAAAATTGAGGAAGCTATCAGAGAACTCCCTAGGAAAAAAATCTTTAGGGCCAGATGGTTTTACATGTGAATTCTATCAAACAGTTAAGGAATAATTAATTCCTATACTTTATAAAATATTTGGGAAAATAGGTGAAGAAGGAGTCCTACCAAATTCTTTTTATGACACAAATATGGTAGTAATACCTAAACTTGGAAGAGTCAAGACAGAGAAAGAAAAGTATATACTGATTTCTCTAAAGAATATTGATGCGAAATTTTTAAATAAAATATTAGCAAAAAGATTGCAGCAACTTATCATGAGGATAATTCTCTATGACTGGGTAGGATTTATTCCAGGAATGCAAGGCTGGTTCAATATTAGGAAAACTATCAGCATGATTAATCATATCAACAACAAAAGTAGCAAAAACCATATAATTATCTCAATAAAAGCAAAAAAAGCTTTTCACAAAAGACAACATCCATTCATATTAAAAAACACTAGAAAGCATAGGAATAAATGGAGTCTTCCTTAAAATTGTAAGTAGCATCTACCTGAAACTATCAGTCAGCATTATATGCAATGGAGATAAAGTAGATGCATTCCCTATAAAATCAGGGGTGAAACAAGGATGTCCATTATTACCACTATTATTGAATTTGGTACTAGATATGTTAGCTTAAGCAATAAGAGAAGAAAAATAAATTGAAGGAATTAGAATAGGCAAAGAAGAAACTAATTTATCACTCTTTGCAGATGATATGTTGATTGACTTAAAGAATCCAAAGTATCAAGTGAAAAACTACTTGAAACAATAAAAAAAAAACTTTAGCAAAGTTGCAGGATATAAAATAAACCCACATAAATCTTCAGCTTTCCTATACATTACTAAAAAAGCCCAACAGCAAGAGATAGAAATATAAATTCCATTTAAAGTTACTGTAGACACTATAAAATATTTGGGAGTCTACCTGCCAAGAAAAACCCAGGGCCTATATGAACATAATTACAAAACACTTTTCACTCAAATAAATTCAGTAATAAATAAATAGAAAAACATCAGTTGCTCATGGTTAGGCCAAGCTAATATAATAAAAATGACAATTTTACCTAAATTAATTTACCTATTCATCACCATAACAATTGAACTACCAAAAAATTATTTTACAGAGATGGATAAAATAATAACAAAATTCATCTGGAAGAACAAGAGGTACAGAATATCTAGGGAATTAATGAAAAGAAATGCTAGGGAAGGTGGCCTAGCCATACCAGATATTAAACTGTACTATAAAGCAGCAGTCATCAAAACTACTTGGTACTGGCTAAGAAACAGTGTTAGATCAGTGGAATAGGTTAGGTACACAAATTGCAGTTATCAATGACTATATCAATCTACTCTTTGATAAACACAAAGAATTTGGCTTCTGATCTAAGAACTCACTATTTCACCAAAACTGTTGAGAAAATTGGAAAATGGTAGGGCAGAAACTGGGCATCTTATGCTGTATACCTAAATAAGTCAAAATGGTTTCATGATTTAGGAATAAAGGCTGATACCATAAACAATTTGGGAGTGTAAGGAATAGTTTGCCTATCAGATTTATGGGAAAGGAAAGAATTCATGACACAAGAGATAGAGAGCATTACAAAATGAAAGATGGATAATTTTGTTTACATTATATTGACAAGTTTTTCCCTGCCTTAGGAGGGAAGCAGAAAATTGGGAGAAAATATTTATAACCCGTGTCTCTGATAAAGCCTTCATCTTTAAAATATACAGTGAACTGAGCCAAATTTATAGGAATACAAGTCATTCCCCAATTGAGAAATGGTCAAAGGATATGAACAGGCAGTTTTCAGAGGAAGGAATTAAAGATATCTATAGTCATATGAAAAAATACTCTAAATCACTACTGAGTAGAGAAATGCAAATTAAAACAACTCTTAGATACCACATCTCTCCTGTCAGATTGGCTAATATGACAAAACAGGAAAATGATAAATGCTGGAGTAATGTGGGAAAATTGGAACACTGTTGTTACATTCCTGGTGGAGTTGTGAACTGATCCAGCCATTCTGGAGAGTAATTTAGAACTATGCCCAAAGAGCTATAAAAATGTGCATACCCTTTGACCCAGCAATACCACTTCTAGGGCTGCATCCCAAAGAGATCACACAAGTGGGAAAGGGACCCATATGTACAAAAATATATATAGCGGTTCTTTTTGTGGTAGCAAAGAATTGGAAATCAAGGGGATTCCCATCAATGGGGGAATGGCTAAAGAAATTGTGGTATATGCATGTAATGGAATACTATTGTGATATAAGAAATGGGGAAGACGTGGACTTCATAATAATCTGGAAAAACCTACATGATATAATGCTGAATGAGTGGAGCAGAACCAGGAGATTGATTCTGTGATCACTAACCTTGACAGACTTTTCTCTTCTCAGCAATACAAGGTTCAAAGACAACTCCAAAGGACTCATGATGAAGAGAGCTATCTACATCCAGAGAAAGAACTAAGGAGTCTGAATGCAGATTGAAGGAAAGAAAATCTGGAACTCAAAATCATGTGGAACAGATTGTTGTAAACTAAAAAAAAATCTCAATTTAAAATATATATATATATATATATCTAATTGTTTCTGTCTGATTTTGTATGAAAAATGTTTTGTAATTGTGTTCATATTGTTCTTGGATATGTATTGGCAGGTATTCTCTCAAGTGTTTTTAATTGTTTGCAGTTATTTTTAAATGGAATTTAGATTTTTATCTCATGCTAGTGGAATTTGTTGGTAATTTTAAAAATGCTGATGAATTATGTGGTTTTATATGCAACTTTGCTGAAGTTTTTAATTATTTCAGCTTGGGTTTTTTTTAGTTAATTCTCTAGGATTCTTTAATTATACCATCATAACATCTTTGAAGAGTGGTAGTTTTATTTCTTCTTTGTCTATCCTAATATCTTTAACATTTTTCTTCTCTTAATGCTGTAGTTAGCATTTCTAGTACACTACTGAGTAATCATAGTGTTGATGAACATCCTTGTTTCAAGCCTGAACTTATTTGGAAGGCTTCTAGCTTATCCTCACCACAAGTAATAATTGCAGATGCATTTAGATGGATATTGCTTGTCATTTTAAAGAAAGCTGTACTTGTTCCTTTGTTTTCTAGAATTTTAATAGGAATGAGTCTTGATTTTTTTCAAATGCTTTTTCTGCATCTATTGAGATAATTATATGATTTTTGTTGTTTTAGTTACTGATATGGTAAATTATTCTGATAGCTTTCCTAATACTGGGTGAGCCATGGTACAAATCACACCTTGTCATAATTTATGATATTTGCAAAATATCCATATGATCTCCTTGCTAGTACTTTATTTAAGACTTTTACATCATTATTCATTATTGAAATCAGGTAGTTTCTTTCTCTGTTTTTCCTTCCCTTCCTGAATTACATATCAGCATCATATTTGTGTTATTAAGGGAATTTGGTAGCACCCTTTAAACTATTTTTCCAAGGAGTTTATATAGTACTGAAATTAATTTTCTGCAAATGTTTGATAGAATTCAGTTGTGAATCATTTGATCCTGGTTATTTTTTATCTCAAGGAACTCATTTGTAGCTTGTTCAATTTCTTTTTCTAGAAAAGAAAGGGTTATTTAAATTGCCTGTCTCCTCTTTTGTTAATTTTTCAACTTATACTTTTGTAAATACCCATCCATTTCACTTAGATTATGAGATTTAATGGCATTAATTTGTGAAAATAGCAATTAATAATTGCTTTAATTTTCTTTTTATTAGTGGTGGAATTCACCCTTTTCATTTTTAATTCTGGTAATTTGGATTTTTCTTTCTTTTTTTTAAATCAAGTTAACCAATTTTATATCTATTTTATTGATTTTATCATAAAGTCAGTTCCTACTTTCATTTATTAGTTCAATTTATTAATCACTTCTTTCATTCTCAGGATTTCCATTTTGGTATGTAATTAAGGGTTTTCAATTTGCTGTTTTCCATTTTTTAAAGTTGTCTGCTCAATTCATTGATCTGCTCTTTCTCTATGTTATTGATATAAGCATTTACAGATACAAATTTTTCCCCAAAGTACTTCTTTGGCTGTCTCCCAGAAATTTTGGTATGTTGTCTCATTCTTGACATTCTCTTTAATTAAATTATTTATTGTTCCTATGATTTGTTCTTTGACCTACTCATTCTTTAGGATTAGATTATTTAGTTTCAAATTCCTTTTTATTCTTTGTTTCTGTGGCTACTTATTGTATTTAGATTTTACTGCACTATGATCTAAAAAAGATGCTTTTAGTATGTTTGGTGTTCTGCATTTAGTTGTGAGGTTTCTATACATGTTCAATTTTTGTGTAGATTCTTTTTAGCACTGAGGAAAAAACAAACAAGCATATATTCCTTTCTATTCCCATTAATTTTTCCTCCCAGAGGTCTATCATATTTATTTTTCCTAAAATTCTGTTCATCTCTTTCTTGTTTACTTTTTGGTTAGATTTACCTAGTTATGGGAAGGGAAATTTGAGAGCTTCCACTAGTGTAGTTTTACTGTCTATTTCCTCCTGCAACTCACTTAACATTTCCTTTAAGAATTTGCATGCTGTACAATTTGTTGTATATATGTTTAGTCTCAATAGTACTTATTTTTCTATGTTTTTTTTAGCAAAATGTAGTTTTTCTGCTTATCTCTTTTAAGTAAATCTATTTTTGTTTTTGCTTTGTCAGTGATTCTGATGGTTGCCCCTATTTTTTATTTAACTTCTGATAAAACAATAGATTCCACTCTAGCCCCTTATGTTTACTCTGTGTGTATCTCTCTGCTTCAGGTGTGTCTCTTATAAACAGCTTGTTAGATTGGTTTGTAATCTATTCTGTTATCCACTTCCACTTTATGGGTGAGTTCATCCCATTTGTATTCACAGTTAGCATCACTAACTGTATTTCCCTCAATTCTATTTATACCCTGTTTATATTTCTTTCTCTTCTTTCCTGTCCCTCCTGAAGAGTCTGATTTTCTTTTCATCACCATCCCCTTAAAATTTTCTGTCCCTTCTATCAGTCCCCATCTGGTTAGATTTTCTGTAAATTAAATTAATTTTTAAACTTTTCCTTTCATGTATCTTTTATGTGAGATAATTTACCCCAAACTACCTCTCCCTTCCCCCTTCTCCCAGTGCATCCCTCTTTCTCATCCCTTCATCTTATTTTTTAATTCATCCCCCCATACTCAATTCACACACATGCTCTCTACCTAGTATGCCCCTTCTAACCTCCCTAATAATAATAAAGTTCTTGAGTTACGAGTCTCATCTTCCCAAATACAACATACACATTTTGACTTATTGAATCCCTTATAATTTGTCTTTCATGTGTACCTTTTGATACTTCTCTTGAGTCTTGTATTTGAAAGTCATATTTCCTATTCACCTCTGATCTTTTCATCAGGAATGCTTGAAAGGCCCCTATGTCAATAAATAGACATCCCCCACCAAATAATTATACTCAGTTTCACTGTGTAGATGATTCTTATTTTTCATCCTAGCTATTTTGCCCACCAGATTATTATATCCTAAACCCTTTAATGTAGAAACTGATAAATCTTGTGTTAGCATTTTTGACTGTGGCTCCATTATATTTGAATTGTTTCTTTCTGGCTCTTTGATCTGGAAACTCTGGAAATTGTCTATAATATACCTCAGAGTTTCCATTTTGTGATCTCTTTCAGAAGGTGATTGGCGTATTCTTTCAATTTCTTTTTTACCATCTATTTCTAGGAGAGCAGGTCTTGATAATTTCTTGAAAGATGATGCCTGGTCCTCTTTTTTGCTCATGGCTTTCAGGTAGTTCAGTAATTCTTAAATAATCTCTCCTTGATCTATTTTCCAGGTCAGTTTTTTTTCCAATGTTTTTTCTTCAATTTTTCCATTCTTTTGACCTTGCTTTTGTTTGTGTAATTGTTTGTTTGTTTTATGTAACATGGAATCATTAGCTTCCACTTTTCCAATTCTAATTTTTAAACAATTATTGCTTGAGTGAGATTTTGTAACATGTTTTCCATTTGGCCAATTCTGCTTTTTAAAGAGTTCTCTACCTTGACGGATTTATGTCCCTTTTCTACCATTTGAACAATTCTCTTTCTTAAGGTGTTTCTTTCTTCAATATCTTTTGTGTCTGCACTATCAAATTATTGACTCTTTTTTAATAATTTTCTTGCACCACTGCCACTCCTTTTCCCAATTTTTCCTCTACCTTCTTATCTGATTTTTAAAATCCTTTTTGAAGTCTTCAAAATATTTTTTGAGGGGTCTGTCACCAATTTACATGTTTCTTTGAAACCATGCCTGTAGTTTTTTTTAAACTTCATTATATTCTTCTAACTTTGTGTCTTGATCTTCCCTGTCACCATAGTAACATTCTATCTGTCAGGTTTTTTTTGTTCATTTTTCCAGTCTATTTCTTGGCTTTAAACTTTATGTTAACACAGGGCTATGTTCCTGGGATGTAAAGTCATTGTTCCCAGCTTCAGGTTTGTCATGCTATTGTTTTCAAAGACATTTCTGGGGGTCTATAAGTTTTCAGCTCTTTCAAGTTGGTATGATCACAGAAAAAATGTGATTACTGCTCTTGTAGCCTGTACTCTTGTCTGTAAGTTACTGCAAAAGCACTCTTTTTTGCCCTGAAACCATGACCAGGGTCACCTGCAGCCTCTAGTATTTTTGTTCTTTCATAGCCTGGAATTGTGACTCAGGCTCCTACTCCTCTGTGGCCCCAAGCTTTTTGCCTTGGACCTCAGACTAGGGCCCCTGCTCTCTCATGAGCAACCACAAGCATCCCTTTTTTCCCTGACACTCTAACCTTGGTTCCTTTGCAGTCACAAGTGCTAGTATTTCTCCTTACCCGTGAAGTGGGACCCAGAACTGTATATGGATAATACAGAAACGTCCTACACCCAGTGCCAGCAAAGAGTCCCCTGTAATCTCCTTCTGACTAGATGTGTAACCTTCTTGTCATCTCTAGGCTATAAGCTCCCTAAGCTTCTGTGGGCCATTGATGAACTCACCTCCAACACTCGTTTCTAGCTTACCAGGTGCAGTCTGCACCACACTCTCCTTCAGGACTGAGTACCACCCTAATGAGACAAACCTTTATTGATGAGCTCCTATATTGTCCCAGGCTGGAAAATTGTTTTATCCTGACCTTTTGTTGGTTTTGCTGCTTCAAGATTTGATTTGAGGCATTTTTAAAAATTTGTTTGTCAGGAAATTTAAGAGAGTTCCGATGATTCTCTGCTTTTAGTCCACCATCTTGGCTCTATCTTTGACCAATTCTTTTTCTTTAGTTGTTATTTTATTAAGCATTTTTGTGCCTGTTATCAAGCTGTTAATTTTATTTTCATAATTTAATTGTGTCATTTTCATTTCTTTCCCCAATGTTTTCTCTACCACTCATCTCTTTCTTCAGCTCTTTCAGGAATTCTTGTTGGGCTTAGGTCCAATTTACCTTATTTTTTTTCTTTGTGGCTTTGCTCGTAGATATTTTCATGTTACTGTCTTCCAAGTTTGTGTTTTTGTCTTCCCTGCACTAGAGTAACTTTTTATAGCTAGATCATTTGTTGTTGTTGTTTACTCATTTTGCCAGCCTATTTTTTTTTTTTTACTTTTAACTTTATGTTAACCTTAAGCTCTGTTCCTGGGGTTGGGGTTTAAGGTGCTGGAGCCCATTCCCAAGCTTTGGGCTTTTTGGCACTGCTGTTTTCAGAGCTAGTTTTAGAGTTCCATAAGTTTTTGGTGCTTCCACAGTGGTGTGATCTGGGGAGAGGTATGGTCACTGCTTACCTAGTTTGTACTTTTGTCTTCACCCAGGAAGTATCCTTGTTCCTCTGAAGTTGGGAACTCTAGCATTACTCTTGGCCCTGGAACTATGACCAATCCCCTGTCTTCCTGCAGCTATGACTGCTAATGCTCTTTTCTACCCTGGAATGCTACACAGAACAGTATACGGGCAATGTAGCAGGTTGTGGTGTCCAGTATTGATTTAGAGTCTACGGTTATCTCTTTCTGACCAGTTACACAACATTTTTACCATCTCTGGAATGAGAGCTTCTGAAGTTGCTGCAGATGTGATTGTGGCTGCTGCTATCATCTCTGCTGCTACCTCTGTTGCATCCACCTCCAAGGCCCACCACTAGTGTTGCTGTGCTGCGTGCATTCTAGGTTAGCCCTTACTCCATTGTCAAAGACCTCTCCTGCTGACTTCTTAAGTTGTCTTGTGCTTGAAAAATGTCTCACACTGAGCTTTTGTTGGCTCTGTCACTCAATAATTCAATTTCGGCATTACTTTAAAGTTATTTGGAGGGGAATTCGGGGAGAGTTTGGCTGGGTTGCTGTCTCTACTCTGTCATCTTGACTAAACTTTCCAACAGCACTGTTATTAAAATACTGAATTCATTTTAAAGATGAGAGAACTGAGGTCCAAAGAAATGAAATTATTTGTTCAAGATTACACAGCTAGTAAGTAGTACAACCAAGAGTCAAACGACGAATTTTGAATATAGGAAATAGTGGAATGTAATGGAAAAGCATACTAGATTTCAAGTAGCAAAACATGGACTTGACCTCTGGATTTGATACCAATAAGCTATGGGAAAGATCATGGAGAAGTCATTTAACTGATCTGAACCACTGTTCCTTCATGGATAAAGCGGGAATAATAATATTTGCACCACTTACCTCACAGGATTGTTATGAGCAACATGTTTTGTAAACCATGAATCATTATTCAAGTATAAGCTATCATCATGATTACTTTATATATACCATTCATCCTATAAATGTATTCCTTTTTCTTCACAAAAACATAATTTATAATGTGAAAGATGCAATCTATCCTAAAAGAGGACATCTGGGATGTCAATCCACTTGATCAATCTTGCTTGATCACTCCTATACTTTACACAACTTCAGTGTTGGGGGTCCCCGACCAGCAAGGACCCCAATCTCAGGATGCAATGATGAGGCGGGAGTCAGAAAGAATACAACTCCAATTTAATGGGAGACATTATCCAGTTTTATAGGGTTTTGCACTACATAAGCAGAAGCAGGTGTTCAAGAGTTAAGGGGATGACAGCATGGGAAGAAACAGAAATGTTGCTACATGAGTATATTGTTGCACTTAGATTAGATATGGGTATTGATATTGGGTGGGAAGAATCTGGGTTGTTGCAAACTATGGTTTCTACAAGCGTATGGGAAAAATTAGGGCTGTAGCAAGATAGTTTCTATAGGAGTATGGGAACAAAGGGGGATGCTGTCCTACAGTATCTACGGAGGCATGGGAAGGCTCGGGCATGTTGCAAGCTGGTATCAGAGCTGTATGAGCTACGTGAGGCATAGGGCAGGATGCCCTTGTAAAGTATCAAAGATGTTCCAGTAAGTAAAGTATCAAAGCATTGTTGTGTTAGGCACTGGTTCAAGAGCATTAGGTAATGGCCAGCTGGGTTCCTCCTTCTGGGCTTGTGAGTCCCTTGTGGACGGACTCTGCCTGCATGTGCAGGATGACTACAGGGGGCTGTTAAAGGCGGAGGCCCTCCCTCCGGGCACCTGCCATTCCAGCTCCTACTAAGCCTGTCTGGTTTTACCCAGTAAACAGCCCAAGTGCTAGGGTCCTGACAGCCCCGGGGGCGGCACCAACCCCTTACACTTCAGCACTTATATCTTGAATTCATACAATGTAATTTTGTAATTGTTGATACCTTGGTTAGTTCCTCTAATTCAAGAGAAGGCAAGGAAAAGCACTGCATAAGGTGTGTGTATAGGATAGGTTGTGATCTCCATCCTTCAAGAGAATTTCGGCATCAAAAATATCAAATCTTTTGAAAGTCTGTACTATGGTATGCTACTTAGCATGTACTTTCAATTCATTCTGTGTGTACTTCTTTTCTAGCACAAATAGGTCATGAACCCTTAAGGGCAAACATTAAGTCTCCTGCTATTTCTGCATATTCTCTGCTAGTACCTACCACAATATTTTATACATAGTAACCTCAATAAATGCTTGTTAAGTAATGATCAATTCTTGACTCCCTTGCTAGTATTTTTAGGTTTCTGCTGACTCTGTGAGTGAAGTATGCCTCTTAGTCAAGGCCCTAACTTTACTACAGTGAAAGATCTGTCACAAAAATTTCAGTAAACAACTTGTCATTTGTGTTTCTACAAAGCCATGAAATAGTGTTCCAAACTTGGAGGGAGATTTGGGGATTACCACACTGTATCCTGAAATTCACATAATACAACATGCATATGCATAATGGGGTGAAGTGCATCTCAGAAATGAAGAAAATGATTTCACTACCCAGAGTTTGTAAATCAATTTGTGAAGCACTCCAGGATGAAAGCTGCTATAAAAAATACTGGTTATGGATGAATGCATATTCATGGAGTAAATACAATTTCCCTTGGGCTGAAAGTTTTTAACACTAAAATGTTCTATCAAAAGATTTTTGGACATGTTTCTTTGATAAGATTCCAGGTGATTTCTTGATTATAGAACACACAAGTTATTCAGAAAAAATGGCAGGTGGGGTAACTTTTGAGGCTCAATTTACCCTCAGAGCATAAAAGTATCTTTATAAATGGCTCCCTTCATGATTTCAATTCATTTAATTTAATTCAACAAGCATTAATTAAATGTCTACTATGTGCCAGTCATTGTGCTAAATACTGAGAATAAAATGAAAAAAATAATTAGTCCCTGGCCTCAAGGAATTTATATTTTATTGGGGGAATGACTTATTTTATCTATTATAAATGATAAATATTAAATAAATGGAAAATAAATACGTAGCAATTAGTGAATGAAAGTAGATAACACTAATAATTGGAGTTTTCAAGAAACACCTGGTGTAGAAAGTGGTACTTGAGCTGAGCTTAAAGGTAGTTAGAAATTGGAAGAGGTGGATAGGAGAAGAGTGAACATTTCATGCCTGGAGACAGTCTATGAAATGAGTCCCTGTCCTCATTCTCCTTCATATCCCTCCCCAAAATGCCTTCCAGTACAGGGATTACCTAATGCTGAGTCTATTTATATTTTATGTATTGAGTTATTTATATCTTGCATACCTCTTTTAGGATGTGAGCTCTTTGAATACACACTTTTTTAGCTGTTCTTTGTAACCATAGCACTTGAAATTTATGGCACATAGTGAATTCCTAATAAGTGCTTTTTGATTGGCTGAATATCGGCGGGGAAGGGAGGACAACAACCAAGTAAATTATTATGGCTGGACTATGGAGTGTGAGGGGGAGTACTGTAAAATCATGATAAAAAGATAGACTGGAGTCAGTTTATGAAGGGCACTAAATTCCGAAGAGTAGGATTTATATTTTATATTTTGCTTTGATTCTTGGGAAATTTGAATGCGGTTAATAAGAGAAGTTATGATGAATGTGGGTGGATTGCTTGAGGAGGGGCTATGCCAGAATAGTCTTCTTTCCTTCTCTTTCGTCCTTCCTGTTTTTCTTCCTTTCTTTGTTCTTTCTTTCCCCACCTTCCCTCCCTTCCTTTCTCTCTTCCTCCTCCCCCCTTCCTTCCTTCCTTCTTTCCTTCCTCCTTTCCTTCCTCCTTTCCTTCTTTCTTTCCTTCCTTCCTTCTTTCTTTCCTTCCTTCCTTCCTTTCTTTCTTTCTTCCCTTCTTTCTTTCTTTCCATATCATTACTGAGCTAGTAGGTGAGTGAATGTCTGTAGACTGAGTTTACCTAATTTTAAGTGAGACTTTTTAACGTTATTTCATACTCATTGTGAAGAAGAGAAATATCAATTAACAAAGAATAAAAGCAAAAAGATCTGATGAGTGTTTTCAATATCAACATGGCAGGAAGTCTACCTTGGTGTACAACTCTCCAGGCATCTGAGCTTGGCCAGATGATGTTTAACATTTATACCAATGATTGGATAAAGTAATAGATGTCGTGCTTACCATACATGCTGATAACACAAATCTTCAATAGATAGATAGAACATTAGAAGACAACATAAATACCCTAAATGATATGAAAGCTTAAGCAAGGACCTGAATCTAATAAGATAGAATTCAATCAAAATAAATGGAAAGTCTTATACTTGGGTACAAAAAAAATCAACTTTACCATAAGATGGGAGTGGATAGACAATAACTTAATAGACCATAGTTTGTTTTGTCTTCTGGAAAATATCTCATTATTTTAGTGGAAATAAAAGTTCAATATAAGTCAGGAGTATGCTGTTGCAATCAAAAGTCTTAATATGACTTTAGGCACCATTAGGAGGGCCCAACCCTCCAAGAATAAGGATATGATAGTTATATTTTCTTCTTTCTTGTATTATCTTATTTGAAGTACTGCATTTATTTTGGTGTGTCACAGTTTAATGTGAACATTACCAAACTGCAAAGTATTCTGAAGATGTTGAAGGCTTTGAATCTATATCATGGGAGGATCCATTGAAGAAATTGGGCATGTTTATCCTGGAGAAGAAATGGCTTTATGTGGGGATAAAGGGTGTGTATTTGAGTAACTAAAAACTGTCTTCAAGTGTTTGAAAGCCTATCCTATATGGAAGATGGCTCAGGCTTATTCTTTCAGGCCCAGAGAACAGAATGAGGAGAAAAGAGTAGAAACTGTAAAGAAGATTTAGGCTTGATGTAAAAAAACCAAACAAACAAAAAAAAACAACTTAATAATGAGAGCTGTCCAAAAGTAGAACGGGTTGCGTCAAGAGGTGGTATGTTGTCCTTCCTTAGAGGTCATCAAATAGAAGTTGCATAACCAACTGTTGCATGTTACATGTTTTCTTTTTTCTAATTTGGACTATAAGGTTACTGAAGTCCCTTCCCACTACAATTTTGCAATTCCATGATTCTTAGAGAAAGTAGTCATTGCAAGTTCAATCTATGTTGAAGACAGATAATAAACGGAGGTAGATATCATTCTCCATATATTTCAATATTTATCTAACATCAATCTATTCATCTGTCATCTATCTAACTATTTATTTATCAATTGTTTTTATCATCTACATACTCCGGTGGCAGAGTGGATAGTTTTGGACCTGGATTTAGGAAAGCCTAAATTCAAATTTCACCTTTGACATGGACTATATGTGTCACCTTTAACTAAATAGCAGCATACTCCTCTTCTTTCAGTACTAGTGCTTATAATTAACTGGATCAAGTGACTTGGATCCATCAAAGGCTGCTAGATTATCTCATTCTATTCTGGGTATTGACTCCATATTGTATTTTGGATTTTTATTCCTTCTGTTCCAAAAATCACTCCACTTGTCAGGAAAAAAACCCAGGAGAAAAAATCCTGTAGCTCTGTCATCTCTCTGTTCCCTTTTATCACATTTATACCCCTATCCTTTACCTGATCCTAACTTTTTCCCTCAAAGTAACTTAAACCCACTTAATTTTTGTCCTTTACATTCTTTCTTAGTCCTAGATAATTCTGAGCTTTATCATTGTTTAAAATAAGATCATAATAGCACTTCTATGTTCATCCAGTTACTTATCCTTCTGCAAATTTTTTAATTGTCTAAGTTGGTAGATCAGCTACCTGTGCCTCCATATTGCTTTCCTCAAACAACTTCTTTCTTTGCATATCAAAACAGATATTAATGTCAGAGAAACCAAAGGAAAAAATGAATTTCAAAAAGAAAATAAATGTTTAGTTGTGAAAACTTATGAAGTCAGGAATGACGACGAAAGAACAAAAAAGAATGGTTTTTGAATAGGAGGTCAGATTTCATTATGACAGAAAATGAATGAAGACTATACAAAAAAGATGTTAAATTAGTAATTATTTCATTTTAACATTTAAAAACTATGTTTCTCACTGCCCAACGTGATAGATAATGCAAGTACTATAATTTAAATTTTAAAGACAAGAAAAGTTGAGCACACAGGTGGGTAGTGATTTGCCCGTAAGTGTCAGTGCCAGAACTAGAATTCAAGTTTTCTGACTCTATAACAAACTATTATTTTCCACTAATTTTTTATTTCCATGGATACTCAGGTGATTAAGAAACTGAAGTAGCATTTTTTCATAATAAAAGATTTAGCCTGCTATTCTCTGTGTGTGTGTGTGTGTGTGTGTAGGTGTGTGTGTATGATTAGAGTAAGTATATGTGTGTATATATGTTTATACGTATACATGTATATGTGCATATATGTATGTGTGTATATATGTACATATATGTGCATATGTGTATATATACATATACATATGTGTGTGTATGTGTGTGTATATACACACACACATACATTTGTGTTTTCTCTGAAGTTAAGGGTTCTGACTTTTTCCCCTGAACTAAGTGAATGATATATGTTTAATTAAAGTGAGATTGTAAACCCCTTAAAGTTGCTTTCCTTAGAAAAGCAGATCAAAGAACCTGTGCTAGCATCCCTCCTGTGTGCTGGTGTTATTGGCCTTACACCTCCATAGCAGCTCCAAGCATTATTGTTGTTGCAATAATCTGTGTGTATATGTGTGTATACGTATACATACATATATGCATATACATACATATATGCATATACATACATATACAGATACACACACACATACATACATATCTTTTGAGCTTCTCACACTTTTTTAAAGGAACCAAAGTGGATGGGTCAACAGATTCTTAGTGTGCCATCTATTGGTGAAGTAAGCCATCTTCAGATTGATGGTGTTTTTCTGTGGTCATTAGTCATAGAAGAAAAGTGAGAATAAAATACAGTAAAATAAAATAAAGTGACAGAAATATATCAAAATGAATATCCATTCAGTATAACTACCCACAAATTACATGAATGAGACATACAAAAATGAAATTTAACCCATCTCCCTTTCACAGTAATATTTCCCTTTCTAACATGAACAGAAGAAGTTGGGCATTTGAGAGAACCCTTTTGGTACACTGCAGATTTGCTTTTCTAAAATAAAAGATAAATAGTGATAGGCTTTTCATTTATATTCCTTTTCTCCTAGTAAGGTATTCCAATTAGATGAAACATAGTGAAATAAAACCATTTTTTTTCTTCAGCCAGAGTTGATGCCAGTGTCCTGGGTGAGCTGTACCTCATGAATAATTCAAGTAATCATTAGCATATCAAAGCAGCTTTTCTTGGAGATATATTTCACCAAGGGGCTGAGGCCTTTGATTTCAACTAGGTTGTCTGTGCATGTAGGTTCTTTATAAGGGTTTAGTTAATGTACAGAAAGTAATTGCTTATTTTCTGTGATTTTCTTTTATTTTAGATGTGTGGGAAAGAATACCACATACTGTTCAGAAATATCATATACATTGCCATTAGATATTTATATTACAATTTATACTCATCTTTGTTTATCCTTGAGATACTGAGTTAAGGATAACATCACCAGTAATACAATGGTTTGGCTATATGGAATCAAAATAGATAATCAAAATGGCATAGAAATTGTAATAACAGACTCACACATTCATAGACACACAAGAGTACAGTTAGAAAATACCTCCTCCTAAGGACTAGTACACAAGGGCAAACACCTTTGATGCATCTACATGAGCTTTTTATACTTAAGAATTAAGTCAAACTTGTCATGAAACTTTATTAATACTAACATAATTTGTGTTAATTGTAACATTTTATCAGCAGAAAACAAAAAGTTGGGACTATTTTCTAGTCACTGTAAAGGGATAGCTTTCAGGAATAGGGACATGATACTGCCATGTTTGAGGCACTTATGGAATATTGATATTTGTTCTAGCCACCACATTTTAGAGATGGCATGAATGAGCTAGAAAGTGTCCAGAGGAAGGTAATTCATTGATGAAGGGTTTAAGATAATGCTATATCAGGCTCAACAGAAGAAATTGGTGGTGCTTACTCAGAAGAAGAGAAGACTGGGGGACATTATGACTTGATGGTTATCTTCAAGTATTTTAATGGCTATTTTGTGGAGGAAAAAATATTAGACTTACTCTGTTTGACTTTAGAGTGCAGAAGTAGATGCAATAGGAATTAGGGCAGAAAAAATCAGGCATGATGTTAGGAAAAACAGAAACTTTCCAACCAATTTAGTTATCTCAAGGTGTTTGGGAGGTAGCATGTTCCCCATATTAGTGATTTTCAAGCAAAGGATGCCTTAACATTTATTGAGTATGTTGTACTGGAGATTCTTCTGAGGGTAAATGTTAGATTAGCTTGCTACTCACATGTCATTCAGCTTTGAAATCTTTGATCTTATTAACTGTAGACTATCTTAATTTCAAATTTAATTACAGTCTTTTAAAACTTTGCTATAGCATTAAAATAGCTATATTAAAATTTAATGAAGAAAGTATAAATTTATTTCAGCCAAAAAGAAACTTATGTTTGGCTTATCAACCTTCTAAGAACCTGTAAAGACAGCACAGATGAGAAGAGGGACCATATGGCTTCCAATTTTTAGAATCAGAATTAATTTCAGATGACAGAGTAATGTGGTAAATAACTAATTTATTTCATAAGGTCCCAAAGAAAGGAATATTGTGCATGTTAGAATCATTGAGTTTAAAAACTAATCTAATTTACAGAAAATCTAACTTGTCTAGGCTGGCCACAGTCATGGACAGATCATTTGTGCAAACTTACATACTAATATCTGGTTCAGAGAGAGCAGATGGTAAATCAAGGGTAGAAGTTTGGATATTTCAGGAGTTTAGCCAAAGATTGACCTGTCCTCCTGGAAACATTGGCCCATTAGTCCACCAATACTGGAATAATTTGCCCTTTTTATTTTATGGAAATCCTACTTATAGATCTCTCCTATATGAAGAAGTATCTAAAGAAAAGAAAATTGGCAGTCATCCACAAACCCTATGGTCATAGGATTGTTACAACAAAACTGATACTATATGGTAAATATGAATCAAATATATCAAAATACAATCAATCATATGGTCAGGAGACCTCTCTCCCTCCCTTCCTGCCCCCATCTCTCTTCCAGCTCCCTTGATTTTGCTATTTTAAGTCTAAATTCTTCAGTTCTTTTGCTTAAGTCATTTGATCTTAATTTTGGTAAAGTTCCTAGATACTACAGGAGGTAAACTATTAAAACAAAGGTTTAGTCAAGTCTGAATACCCCTACGTCAATGTGACTCCATCCTCCATCAGGAAATAAGTTTTATTTTCAGTTATTATCTTAGAACAGATTATATATACTTAGAACAGTACTTTTTTAAGCAATTGATATAAATGCTACTTTAAAAAATACATGGAATTCAGAGCACCAAAACTACATACTACATACTGCCTGCACTGAAGAGAGCCCTTCTAATCACTCTATAAACTAGTATGGAAGAGTAAGCTTCTGCCACCCACCATTACTGTTTATTTAATTACAGTTCTGTGAGTTTAATCACCACAGTAGGGGACAAGCTACTTGGTGGGTGATATTTTCTTCACACCATGCTATACCCTTTCTGAATGCTTGTCTCTATTAACTTAATTAAGAAATTACAATTAGAAAATGATCACTCCGTTAAACATTTATTTTAATGTGCAAAGGAATTTTTGGGTGAGCAGGAGTATGTAATGGGTATGTATTGTCTTTGGAAACTACCCTTTAGATTTCACAGTCATTCTGGTTATTATTCAGAGGACTATGTCACTATTTTCTTCTCCTGTCTACAAACATTAATAAGATTCATTGCCAAACCTAAATTGTAAAATTAGCATATTTCTCTGCAATATAGCAATACAACATCTACTGAGAGATTGTAAGATCATAGATCCAAAAGATATCTTAGTATTTATCAACTCCATCCTCTTAATTTTACAAATGAGCTGACATTTAGAGAAGTAGGTAAAATTAATTGTCCAACATCATACTATTAGTAAATACCTAAGTCAGGATTTGAACTGAAGTTTTCTTGACTACTATTCACCAAATAATCTGCCTCATGATAAAATAGCGAGACTCCTTCTAGGGCTCTTCAGTTTTCTGTGTCATTATTCTCTGAGTCAGTGAAGACATACAAAAGACCTGAATTTTAGTTTTGGATATGTCCCTCAAAATCAAAGTGTCTTGGGTGACTCACTTCACCCATGCGTGAGAGTTGTTTATCTTTAAAGCTATCTTGTTTTTCTAAAATATTTTTGATTCTCAGTTTAAAATAATGTACAAGTCTACTACAAATACAACTACTACTACTGCTGCTGCTGCTGCTGCTACTACTACTACTACTACTACCACCACCACCATCACAAATAATTTTTGTAATTGCAATAATAAGTAGAGTTATCCAAAAGTATAACAGGATGATTCAAGAAACACTGGAAAAACCACTTGTTGAGGATGTTATAGAAGGTGAGGGACATCTTGGAATAAATAATCACTGAGCTTCCTTCCAATTATGAATTACTATTGTTGTGGTTTTGTGATTCTTTGAATGTTTTTCCCCCCTCCCATTACTGACTCTCATGTCTGAGGTCAAATGTTTCATGTCCATAATTTTACTTTTTGGAAATTTCTATACAATTTAATAGAATATCCAATACTATTTTTGCACCATTGAACTAACCATAAAATATACTATTTTCAGGATTATAATACTTTCCAACAAAAATGCCCCATCCACCAAAGCTGTTATACTTCAGACACTAGGATAATTTCTTATATCACAAATATTCATTGCAAAATAATGTTTACTGGACATCCCTATGCACCTATTTGTACATAGATGTTTTGAGCTGCCATACAAAGGAAGACTATGAAAGAAGAAAACATTAAGTGTTTTGTGCCATTGGGATAATAGATAATTGTCTGAATGTTTATATGCTGATAGGAATATTCAATGCAAAGGCTTCAGGGCTACCAAATATAAATAAAAGAGCTGACTTCAGCTTAGAACTCACTTCTAAATGTGGCCCTTTGACAAATTTTATTGGTAATTGAAAAAAATGGCAAAGCAATTTTAGGACTATGCTTTGTGAAAAAAGCCTGGGATGTGACAGGAAATCAGCCAACAAAGCATTTTGCTGTGATTACTCTAAACCCCAAAGCAATCGGCCGATACATTTGTGAAAGTTTCCCTGTTGTTTTTTTTCTTTAAAAAATGCTATAACATACAAAAAGTGAAATCCTTTCTACTGTGCCCTCAGTCATGTTATTACAAAGTTTTTGTTTTTCTTATAGCAGCAAGAGAGA